>NC_057810.1:728849073-729109948 GCF_018294505.1 Triticum aestivum
ACTTCAAATTCACACAAATTTCAAAGAATTCAATTTAACTATTCACACAAATTTCAAAGAATTAAAAAATAAAGCAAAAAACCAAAAGAAAATAATTAATGCAGAAAACAAAACAAAAAAACTGGAAAAAACTAAAAATAGCAACAATAAGTATTTTATTGTAAGTAGAAACAAAATAAAATGAATAAAGCAACAAAGAAAACAAAAAAAGTGTTTTCAAATTTGAAAACTAATGGCACTAACAAAAAGTTTATATTTTTTCTAAAACTAAAAGCAAAAAGAATTAAAAAATAAAGCAAAAAACAAAAGAAAATAAATAATGTAGAAAACAAAACAAAAAAAACTGGAAAAAAAATAAAAATAGCAACAATAAGTATTTTGTTGTAAGTAGAAACAAAATAAAATGAATAAAGCAACAAAGAAAACAAAAAAAGTGTTTTCAAATTTGAAAACTAATGGCACTAACAGAAAGTTTATAATTTTTCTAAAACTAAAAGCAAAAAGAATTAAAAAATAAGGAAAAAAACAAAAGAAAATAAATAATGCAGAAAACAAAATAAAAAACTGGAAAAAAGTGCCACCTACTGGGCCCCCACGGCCTGAATACGACTAGAAACCCTACCATGAGCCAGGATTCAGGCCCGCAGGAGGCCCAGTAGGCGCACAGGCACAGATTGCAGGGTTAGGCCCGAAAGCCTGCTTAAGAGAGGAGCTCGAGAGGGAAGGCGCACCGCACCTTATAAACAGGTGCGCCTCCCTCTCAACTAGCAAGGTGGGACTAAATATTAGGTTCGGGGCAGCACAGGCCTTTGGTCCCGGTTGGTGGCACCAACCGGGACTAAAGGGGTGCATTAGTCCCGGTTGGTGCTACGACCCGGGACTAATGCCCCCCTTTAGTCCCGGTTGGTGCCACCAACCGGGACCAAAGGCCGCCGCTTCCCGCCCTTTGGGCTGCTGAAAATTGGCCTTTGGTCCCGGTTGGTGGCACCAACTGGGACTAAAGGGGGGCATTAGTCCTGGGTCGTGGCACGAACCGGGACTAATGCCCTTGCTATATAAGAAAACACTTGGGAAATTTCAGATTTCCCTCGCCAGTTTCCCCCCGACGACGCCGAGCACATCGACGCCGCCAGGCTGCCCTGACGCCGCCCGTCGCCCCCGCCGTCGCCGTCGCCTCGCCCGTGCCCGTCGTCGTCGTCGCCCGCGCCCCTGCCCCGACGCGCGCCGCCCCTGCCCGCCCCTGGCCCGACGCGCTCCGCCCCGGCCCACCACCGTCGCCGTCGCCCGCGCCCCTGCCCCGACGCCGCCGCCCCGGCCCGCCTCGCCGTCATCCGTGCCTCTGCCCCGACCCCGCCATCCTCGCCGCAGCTTGGTCCGGCCGCCGGCGCCCTCCTTTTTCATTTTTTTTCATATATATATGCTTGTTATATATATATTTTTGTATGAATGTATGTATTTTTTCAATTGTAATATGCATGGTGTTTTCAATTGTTCTCTGATTTAGTACATTAATTTTAGGTTAGTTTCATTTGTAGAAAAGTTTTATATATTTAGGACGAAGGAAGAGAAGGAAGAAAGGAAGAAGAAGAAAAAAGTTTTATATATGCAAAAGTTACATTTTTAGAAAAGTTTTATATATCTAGCTAGAAAGAAGGAAGAAGAAGAAAAAGAAGGAGAGGAAAAAGGAAAATAAGAAGAGGAAGAAAGGAGAAGAAGAGGTGAGGAAGAAGAGGAGAAATAAATAAGAAGAGGAAAAAAGAAGAAAAAGAAGAGGAGAAGAAGAAAGAAATAGAGGTGAAGAAGAAAAAATAGAAAATATTCTATTTTTTCTTCTACTTCTCTATTCCTTTCTTCTTCTCCTCTTTTTTTTCTTCTTTTTTTACTTCGATCTTCTCCTCTGTCATCGTTGATATACCCCTCCCGATAACTTCAACATGAGGGGGGGTCCATATACCCCCTCCCGATAACTTCAATACGTGGGGGGGGGGGTCGATATACCCCCTCCCCGATAACATTAATTTCTCCCGTGTATGTATCTCATCGTTGTCGGTATTACCCCCTTGAAGCGTTGTCTATATTATCCCGGGTCGAGGGTTCTAGGGTCGAGGGATCAAGGGGAATTGGCGGCTATTCAAGAGGAATTGGCGGCATTCTTTCTTGACCACGTGATCGCTGAAGATGGAGAATACTATGTGGACCACGCGTCCGTATTTTAGGAGCTTATATATTTGTAGAAGATAATTATTGTATATATGTAGCCGGTAGTGTCGGATAGATATACGAGAGCTTGTTGTTCGACCAATCTCTCGGAGAAGGAGAGGTGGTCGATATCACTTCTCTCTGTATGCATATATGTTCATGACGATCTTCTGTTTGCTTACTAGCTAGCTAGCGTGTCTAGCTAGTCCTCTCTATACGTATGTATGGTACGTAGCGTCGACCAAGCACGGACAAAAGAGAGGACACTTCTCTCTATTAATTAGCTAGCTATAGCACAATATATGAAACACCTAAATTAACCCCCCAAAACCCCCAAACCCCCCCCCCCTTTAAAAAAAAAACAAAAACCCCAGCCACAGAAATGCTGACGCGTGGATGCCTATTGGTCCCGGTTGGTGCCACCAACCGGGACCAAAGGCCCTCCTGCCTGGGCTCAGCGGACAGGCCACGTGGAGGCCCATCTGTCCCGGTTCTGGATTGAACCGGGACTAAAGAGTCAGGGCATTAGTACCGACCCTTTAGTCCCGGTTCATGAACCGGGACTAAAGGCCCTCACCAACCGGGACTGTAGGCCCTTTTTCTACTAGTGGGACCGGGACTAATGGTCGTCCTTTGGTCCCGGTTCAGGCCACCAACCGGGACCAATGGTGGTGGGCCAGGAGCGAGGGCCATTGGTCCCGATTCGTCCCACAAACCGGGACCAATAGGTCCAGACGAACCGGGACCAATGGCCCACGTGGTCCGGCCGGTCCCTGGGGCTCACGAACCGGGTCCAATGCCGCCATTGGTCCCGGTTCTGGATTGAACCGGAACTAATGGGCTGGACCGGCCTGGACCATTGGCCCCTTTTCTACTAGTGCTTCTTCCAAGAGATATATAGACGAATCCTGTATTTGGAGGGCCTTCCGTGGGATAAAATTACCCCTTGCAGGGAATGACACAACTGCCAAACTTTTATTGGGGGGTACTGAAGCACAACAATATCTTCTCTGATGACATACCTATATAGATATAGATACCCAATCCGACACAACCAATCCAGTCAACATGGGCACATTACAGTTACTGGGCAACCAAACATCCATCCTCGATTGGAAGTTTTTAGGTGAACATCTTTTTGACCAAAGTTCACAAGGAAGTGAAAGAGCTACGCTCCCACATCAATCTTGTCGCCATGTGCTTCATCTGCACCTTCACCATTTGGGGTAGCCTCCATGCCCCCCGCCTCAACATCTGCCACTGAATTGCTGCCAGTGCTAGTAGGCGAGTCAAGTAAGGGAGCAACCGGCTTGTCAAATGGACCTCCTTGATCTGGTGGAATGGGAACCCCGCCCCCGGTCACCTTGTCAGTGTTGACATCCATCATCTCGTGCGGCTTTTGGGCTTTCTGGTGCACTGATCGACGGCATACCTTGCTCAGTGGAACAAACTCCTGTCACGTGAAAAGAAATGCAAAAATAAATTATTTGGTATAAACATCATAAAACAAACTAAACTCATTACTCTGCTTTCCATTTTATTTGACTACATAGTACTCCCTCCGTCCAAGTGAATAAGTCATCTTAGGTTGTGCATCGCAACCAAGGAGAAGGGGAAAACGAGAGAACTTAATGTTTATTTGCTAATTAACAGCATTGCATGCAATTAACTAATCACTGCATGTCGTGTTTGATAGTCTCAAGTCATTGAAAGCATGCACATCCCACATCTCTTATTGATTGATTGATATGTCAAGAAATAAGAAACGATGTGGAAGTTAATGTACCTAGACGGAGGAAGTAAGATAAGTAGCATAGAACAAAAAACATAGTACTCCCTTCATTTATTTATACAAGACCACTATGGAATATACATTTTGCATCTGCTCTCTCCGTCAGGTGCATACGTCATTTTATGTTGTGCACCGCTACTAAGGCGGAGGAAAAAACGAGAGAACTTAACATTTATTTGCTAATTAATAGCATTGCATGTAATGAACCGACCACTACATGTCGTGTTTGATAGTCTCCAGCCAATGAAAGCATAGACACCCCACATCTCATATTGGTTGATTCATTTATTTACGTCAAGAAACAAGAAATGAGATGAGTTAATGTACCGTGCCTAAGTGTTTTGAGATTATTTAGTTTTTATAAGATGACTTATGCACCTAGAAGGAGGGAGTATACAAGGTCACCAGAGGAAATGCATGGACACTCCACAGTGTAGACAGAAGGAGAATTACCTCAGAGTGATCATGATCATAACAAACAAGAAACCTGCAGCGGCACCCCCTTACGTCATGCCTGCGCCTTTGAACTTGAAGAACATGTGCATCAAAATAGCGGGCCTGCTCTTTATCTTCCTGTTCAATTCAGCACAGAAATCAACTTGATTAAATAATAACACTACATTACGAGACAGCTAAATCAACTTTCCCAGCGACCAAAACTCCTTACTCAGACCCTCAACAATACTCTAGTTTGAGTATATAATACTGCCTTGAAAGAGTAGTAAAGTCATGCATTTTTCCTCTCAATGCTCTAATTTATCCACCTTATTTGATGAAAGTTGCTTTATCCACTTTATAAATGGCCAGACATAGGTTACAGCCTTCATTTTGAAAAACAAAACAAAGCTTTCAGTGCTTAATTTAATAATAAAGTAATAATAATATTTATTGGATAAATTCACACCCAATTTTAGATTAAAAATCAGTTTTAGTACTCAAAAGTATGACATAATAAAATGCATTGATTTTACGGTCCTTTGGTCATTCGCGTCTCGACTAATAAATAGCCAAATCGATGGTGCCGGTTGGACCAAGTGGCATCACAGGTACGTACTATGTAATATGATTACCAAGAATATGGAAAGACACAGGAAACACATGTTATAGTTAAATGTCCTATGTAATGATTTTTTTTGCAAAAAATGATTCATATCTATTATCAAAGTTCACCGGAAGTACAAAGCACCTCAAACATAATAAAATTATATCGAGATTCCGAGACCATCGAACGACCACTACCGCCGTCAGAACGAGCCGCCGAAGCGCCGCTGTCGCCGCTCCCCTACCGGAGCCGGCTTGATGTAATCATATTGAAGATTATTAAAGTACAGAAACTTACAATTCTTAAAGATTATTAAAGTAAAGCCATTTAGTAAGTGTTGTCAATCACAATATTTTGAAAACTCACAAACTGGAATCACAACTTTTATAAGTATATACAAACAAGAAATAGAGCCTATATAAACTGCGGAAACTTGAGTGTCAACAAGAAACTTGAGTGAAACCCAAACGACATACCCATCACTACTATATCATACGCCAACAAGTAACAGTAAGAAAATAACCGTGGAATAATAAGTTAGATAGCAGAATTTTCAAGTGCATAACAACAGCAAAATGGAGCAGCTGTCATGTTTCAGGAAGACATGAATTATCAAGTTGTGAGCTGCTAACTTGCCAAGTCAGGTGAAGAGAAGTTGTTTCAGATGGATACCTTAAAACACATAATGAGATCCCCAGGCAGCACAGCAACACATTGAAGAGAACGCACTCTCACACATTTACAAACATCAACCCATTCATCCTCCTCGGGTCCAAGCCAAGTAAATCGAACTAGTACTTCCTGAAACACAAAAAATAAATAAGTGCAAGCACAGTTCACATAATGCACACGTACTGAACCCGCAGTGGAGAGTGATTAAACACAAGAGGAACATGGGTATTGCGTAGTTCTCAAAAAGTAATGGAGTCTACTTTTCACCCTTGACTGTGAAAAAAATGCTCAAATCACTTCTAACCACATGTATCACTTAGTACTCGATGGTTTGTGCAACTCGCACCAGCCCATTGGTGTCTGTCAAACACATTTGCCTTCCGCGCTTGCTATATACACTACACCTACATGATGCAAACTTCTTTCCGTACTATGGCTGTGACTTCTTCCTTGGGTGTGTGTGGAGGCTAAGAGTCTAAAACAATAATACTACTGCTGTTGTGATTATCCATGGATAATTGGAAGAAAGAAATACTAGAATTATAGCAAATCATCCAACTTGGGCAGACACATCAAGAAACAAACTTTTGGCAGCTAGTACCGGTACCGCCATGGTGTGGATGACATGTAGTAAGCATAGAGGTCAATGGATCAGTTAGTTAATTTGGAAATTAACAGAGAATGGTTGTTAGTTAATTTGGAAATTAAAACAACATAGATGCATATGATTTACAGTTTGAATGCGCATGAGTATGGGTCTGGAATTTGCGCCTGGCTATCCATTGAAAAATTTCACCTGGTTATTCATTGAAAAAAAAACTCTTATGCAATGATATTTGTACCGAATGTTGTTGCTAGCTTGCTGCACACTTGTTGTATTATATATGTTTTTGCTGGCTTTGCTGCACATTGTATCAACCCTTTCTTCCCTTGTGAAGAAAAGGTTGATAAAAAAAAATCCCCATTCACTTCTTTGGGTTTCATTCCCCTTGTAGAAGATTAAATACAAGGAACCCTCGTTAGTGATACTATGTTTTTGAAAATAACCATATACCCATAGTATTAACAAAATATAATGTGGCAATATCTCTAGCAATTAATGCCCTTCTTCATATAGGGTAAAATATCAGAAGATAAATAAAACAGCAATCGCGCAATCTACTGTCTGAAAACTAGCAGTCTAGCAAACTAGCAGTACTATTTCTCTTACTTCTTTCCCTAAGGAAATGTACAGTACAAGAACCTACATAGGCACTTTGGTATGTTATATTGCACGTTCACACCATATAAAAAATCTATTATTTTCCCTATGGCGATTATAGATCATGAGATTGGTAGAGTGGGGTTCCATGGTGGCATGCAGCTGAATGCGCTCAGTACATGACGAAGCTGACATGAAAACCACCATTGTAGTTTGATTCGCTTCAATTTCTACAGTTCAAGGATGATAACTGAAGGGGGTGAACTAACTTTTTTCTTTCTAAAACTCTGACATGTCTACACAGCTATATAATCATTGAAAGAAACATTCAATTTATATTTTGCTTTACATGATAAAACACAGAGATTGTGAAAGTAAGTTTTATACCACCAAGTATCAGCCTAAAGTAGCAAATACTCAAGATTCTTTATGTCTTCTTAACTGTTCAATATCTTATTAGTACTTTCTTGTAGTGATACTTCCCCCACCCAGGACTCGTACAACATAAAGTTAGATAGGACAGGTGTTCAAAATGTTATAACATCAATACTGTCATCCAGCTATAAATAGACAAGAAACGAAATCATCTCTAGCAAACTACTTGAATAAAGAATGGCAGAAATGAATTTAGTAGCATCAATCCTATTTAACAAAAAATTCTAAGTCATTACCGGGTCCTTTGTTCCAGTGAACCTGTGGGACAGAAAGGCAGCAACATCGTACCTGTAACAACAAGAATTGGTCAAGCATGTAAAACTGAAAGGTTCATGCAAGTAACCCTCCTACCCCATACAGACTTACCCACACTCACGCGGAAAATTAAAACAGACATCAAACGCCACAAAAGAGGAAAGCATGGAATATATATATATATATATATATATATATATATATATATATATATATATATATATATATATATATATATATATATATGCATACCATGCGCCATTGATTGCTGACTTTGCCTCAAACTGGACATGGCCACCATCCAAAGAACTATTCCCTGATTGGCAACGACAGTATCAATAATCCACAATCAACAAGATACATAGTATATGTTTGGTCTGTTACAAAACTAAAATCTTCTGAACGACATCAAATACTAAAACTGCGCCATGTGGCCTAGATTTTTGAATAAATTAAATAAAGGGCACACGGACCACGTGTCCTGCAATTGCCGAAATGAACATCAATGAGTGAGACCGCACGGCGACAAGTATTGATGGACGTACAAAGACAACGAACTATGGCCTAGGCTGTAAAGTCCTAGAATCCGACAACATTAACTTGAGTTCAAAATTTTGCCTGCGGTTCTCAATAAAAGTAATGGGCTCACGAATCACGTGTCCTGGAATATCGCAAATGAGCTTGAACGACTAGACAGCGGGACGACATGTTTTCAAGGGCCCTCAAAAAGTACAGGCTAGGCTGTATGAAGTCCTAAAACCCATCAAAATAAACTGGGTTGCCATTTTTGCCCGTAGTTCTGCATAAAATTAACTGTATGCGTCAACAATTTATTGAGATAGCATCACGATAAGCGTCAACGACCAATCAAGACAGAACGATGACAAGCTTCACGCCATGCAAACCCTTGTAACAACAAGCCATAGACACGGAGACAGGTACCCCTACACACAACATATATTAGGAACATAGCACTGATATGCATAAATTCTGCACCACCAGTAGACAGCTTATGACATTGTATGATCAGTGAAGCTATTACATTGTAAGATCTGTGCAGTTATTAATTACTCACTCCGTTTCAAATTACTTGTCGCAGAAATGGATGTATCTAGAACTAAAATACATCTAGATACATCCATACCTATGACAAGTAATTCAGAACGGAGGGAGTACATCGTAAGGAAATAAACAGCTTACTAAGTTGAGATGGGGATTCAAGCAGCACCTGAGTATGATCCGTCCACTGGGTGGTGTTCCTCGGCCACTGGGGGCACCATCATCTTCCTGGACTGCGCGGACCTCTGGTTCTGGAACCAATTCCTCACCTGCGACCACCCAACACAAATCCACTTATTATAGATCCGAATAAGGAAATAGCTAGGGTGGACGCGGATCTTGGGTTTTGGAAGGTAAGCCTAGTACCTGATTGTACTGGATGGGGACCTTGCCGTCGCCGGAGCGGTCCGGGGAGGCGTTGAAGTCGTCGGTGAGGCCCTTGATGACAGGACCCTTGGGCATGGCGTTGAGGTCACGGAGGACCTCCTCCATCTTGGCGACCTCCGTGTGGGTGAACCGGAACACGAGACTTGGCGCCTGCCCCGTCATACTTGTCCGGCGCTACCGGGGTGATGACTGAGAAGATTCCCCGCAGATGGAGAAGGAGATGGGGATGGAGATGGAGATGGAGAGGGGTGGGTGGGAGGAGAAGCTTACTTTACTACCAGCCGCTCGATCTGCGGTAGTGTGTACAAGCTCGATCACGCGGCCGAGCACCCTCTTTTGGCACTCCTCACACACACGCAACCTACTTTTTCAATTAATGTAATGCAATTAACTCCATTAATTCTCCTGGATAAAACAAGGGGTGCCAGTTCCGATCAGAATTTGTGCAAGTTCCTGCAAGGTGTTTTGGGATCCAATGTGGCACGTGTCGGCTAGGTTCAGTGTGCCAGGTTGTGTACTATGGCACTGAGCTTATTTGCATTGATTTACCCCGTCCCTAGCAAGCGATTCACCATATTGAGATTTACGATTTACCGAAAGGGGTCAAATCATGGTCGCCGGTGAACGCACCTAGCCCGCGGGCAGTCGTAACTGCCCAGCCCCAGCGAATTCCGTCGTTGCTCCCAACTGTGTGCCATGCACGGACAGAAATTGACCCGTCCCTCCTCCGTGAACCTCGCTGATAGACGTCCCATCCCTTCACCATTCCTAGATATATGGTTGTGTATGATTAAACCCTGTCTAAAATAGTGAGATCAGCCATGATGTCATCCTAGGACATGAGATCAGCAGTGGTGTCATCTAGGACATTGACATAAGCACTTAGGTCATCCATCTCATTGAGTTAGTTTATTTGTCTTATAACAGCATCTACAGCCATGGACAGCTAATTCGGGTCCTCAAATGCCCGCGGACGCACCCGATCGGTCACGCCTCATGTGCTAGCTTCCACGGCCGCATCCCTCGTATCCAAAACCCCAAACCCATGCAACCCATGGAACGTTACATATAAACACGGTCAACACGTAGTTCATCGGATCACCATTTCATCGCCGGACAAAAGGACCATAGTTCATCGGAGTTCCTCGGCGGACAGTACAAATCCATACTACAAACTACTTAAAGCATAGATAAAACATAAATAAAACGGGGAAGGGAGGAGGAAATCACCATTTCCTTGACGGCCCCTTCCTCTTCCGGTTGTCTGCGCGGTTGTGGCCCTCCTCCATGTAGGCGTTGGCGTGCGGTGGTGCGTTTTCGTTGGAGCTGGAGGTGCAGCCCCTCTGTCAGGTCGGTGTTCTTAGAGCACGCTTGCCCCGAGAGCCTCAGGATTAGGCAGTCCATAAATGAGCCAAAAACCTTCAATATGCATTGCTACTCACGAATGACCACTTCAAAGAACATGCAAGTATGTATGTCATTAACAATTCCAAACATAAGTTTCTTTTTACTAGAGTTGTTGTATCAACTATCACCGTATTCCCCATTCGACCTGTTCTCATTCCAATAATAAGAAAAATGAAAAAAGGAAAAAATATACATAATCTGCCGCAACTGCACTTCGGTGTCATGGATTCAGTTTGCCGCTTCAACATCTCATTATCTTGCAGCAATGGAAATTTGCCCCAAAATTACCTTTTGCAACTCTTGAAATCTCTTCATTGAAGCAGACAGTGAGGTCTTAACCTACAAACAAAGATTGCCCGTAAGCATTGCAGACTTCAACCATGGGAGAATATAAGAGTGTACAAGGACATATAGAGAAAGTGGAACCAACCTTTGAAAGTTCATCTTTTAGCTCCCTATTTTTTGCCAATTCTGTGTCATATTGTGCGGATCCGTGATAACCTTGAGGTAAGATCTCTGCACAAACCTTCGCACTCTGTCGCTACCTTCTACCTATGAATGAAAACAGACCTTACTTGTAAGAGAAGCAAATGTGAAAGCTGATTACGACATGTATGCTAAGTCGCTAACCCATAGAGACAACTAGACCAAATGTGAAAGCTTCCCATGTTGCCGAGGAAGTAAATGAGCACCCCTCAAAACATCAATTAGCAAGTACTTGACATAAACAAACTTGTACAGGAAAAAATAACACTTCCGAATTTAAAAGGCTTCAAAGATTGCAAGGAAGGCATACTGATGAGCTGCAATGCAATCTTCAATGTTCAGTACTTGTACACGCTATGCTCCTGCGGTGCAACCCCTAGCTCACCATGGCTTCACAAAATCTGACATTGTACATGATGTTTTTAGCAAAGGGTGAAATTGCATCTGAAGTCATATGTAGTATGTGTCTAGTCATCCTACGATTGCCCGAGCTCAGAACTGCATTTCTTATAAAAACTTTAGACATGTTCAGGAAACACATGTAGGAAACAACAAGTGTATAGATCACCCATTTTTATAGGTTGAAAGACAGATAACAAAAATTAACTAGACAGAGTTAGATGTCAGCGAAACTTAAAACTGCAGTAAAAAACATTAGATATACACATTTGAACATTAATCTCGGTGGAACAACATAAGATTGCATTTAGATTTCAGAATTAAACATAGGCATATCTCATAGTTTAAAACAAAGGCACTCAACAGAAAAGTGCATAAAATATTCCGAAATAACTCAACACGCTGCTTCAGCTAGCATCATTGGAGGGGATGTAGATGTATAAAAATTGAGAGAAAACCATTGGCTAGAATAGCAACACAGGAGCTACATTCGGTGGCAGAGCTCACTGACCAGTGGAGAAGGCCGGAATACCGAGTACGTAGCAGCACGACAGAGGAACACCTATGTTAATGCTGCCCATACAGTTGATTTGACTCTTACTAGTTCTTACTAAATTTATATTATCTGGGACAGTTTAACCGACAAAAAAGTGAAGCAAATAGCATCTTCAGTTCAGCAAAAGGCTCTTACTAGTTCATACTGCTAAATTTACATAAACTAAATGTCATGTTTGTTTGTTCGTGTGATTGGCATTAACAAAAAGCACATGAATCACATACAACTGATGTAGGTGAACATACAAACTAATTTAAGTAGTACATGGTAGAGTCACATACCACTGATTTTGTTCTTGGATACACTACGGCCTTTGGAATTTTCTGCAGAAACCGTAAAATAGAAAGAAAGAAAAATGAGTAAAATCCATTGAATCTACAGAAATAGACGACGCTGACGCCGAATGTGGAGACCCTAGCCACCTGCAAAGCAACATCCATCACGAGGACAAGAAACCGGTCCGTTAGTCGGTCAGTCAGCCAGATCTGATCCGCGAGGATGAATCGGGAATCGGGGGAGAGGGACGCGTGGGTTGCCAGCGTGGGTGGTGGCGGCAGCGACCAGATCATGGGGGAGAGGAGTTCGACCGAGGGGTGGGGTGTTCACGAAGAGTTTGGTGGGGTGGGAGTGGATCGGGTGGTGGGTGGTGCGGCAATCACTCAGTAGTAGTGTGGGGGTGTCTCGTTTTAATACATGGAGCTTATAGTTTCAATGTACACATAGCTACTTGTAATTCTACATGTGCAATGATTTGAAATATATCCATGGACTTGCAAGTTTAATCTTGATGAGATGTAACACTTCACAAACTTGCCTAAATCATAAGATTTCTCTTTTACATGTATCATGTCAGCATTTTAGGCATCTTACCCACTACTGTCTCATGCGGATATGTAAGCTCTCGAATTTTAGCATTTCAATGCAACCAAATGTACCACAACATTTATTTCCCCTTTTAAACAAGTATAGATGGATGAATTTTCACACAAGGATAATGAATCATAAATGTGGATCGATATTTGTATGCACATCGGTTACTTCATCATATCTAATATGCTAACTTTAGAGCAAAACTTTGTAGCAACATTCTAAAGTTATATATCCTATTCAATGCGCTTCTCGACTAACATAAATTCATCAAGTAGAACTGAAGCTATGTAAACTAACCATTTACTTTATTTGGCTGAAGAACAGTTTTAGAAATCAGATTAAACCGTCTAAAAAATCAGATTTAGCAAAGTTTTGATTTGTGCCTACCCCCATACATCAACATCACTTGAGAAATAATGGTTTTCACTTATCTTGTAAAGATTTTAGATACATATCCTCTTCAACATCACAGTATATCAGTATTGCACTCGCTCTCAACAACTACAATTGGCGCATCATATTTGTATCTACAAACAAACAACAAATAGTAGATGGCAATAGAAAAATCAACTGTTAATAACATTTCCTGTGAAATAAGCGTAGAGAGATGTGTGAGTAGTCGCTTCCACCTTGGTCTACACTACACCAAGCGTCGGCCTTTCTCACTTATCTGGCATGGCAAAGCACGCACTGATTATCTCTGAAGCAATATGTTAATGTAGATTACAAATAATTTCCAATCTACTGAGTATAGTGTGCACCACATTACTCCATAGCTATTATGAAATGAACAAGTGAAAAGAGCCATTGACTATATGACCCCCGTTATGGACATGAAGGTCACGCAGATTGGACTTACTTATTTTGTTTCCGAAACCAGAATATGTGAGCAAACTTCATAACCTCTTCCATTCACAAAGTTCTGCTCTTAAACAAAAATCATCCAGGTGCTATTCATTATAAAGAAAAGGCAATTTAGGATTTACGTTAAAGAGTGAAACTAGGCTTTTAATATGGTGACAGTTTGTGTAACATTATTACACAACCAGCTGCCCGTTGCACTACTAAACTTCAAATCAAGAAATTATCATTCGAACAGAGGGAAGAGCCCAATAACTTCTTGTCGGCACTGAGATCATCATAATTAGTACCAATGCCAAGGAAAAAAAACCCTAAGCATAGGACTACCTGATGGCTTGGGCAGATGACGCCTCCCACTTCATCCTCGACAAGTCAATGGTCACTGCAACCTAATGTCTAGCCACAGTTCTATACAATTACTTCCTGATTGGCTAAAAAAATAGGAGAAACTGGAGTTGGCACTATCATGAGAACTCATGATAAACTAAAGGTTATTCATGCAAAATAAGTGTTCTACGACACATGGACATAATTAGTTGTCAACTCTTATTTTGAAGTTTACCGAAACCGATCAAGCAATTCAGATGAGCACCTTATAGTCTAGCTTATTAATTCACTAATTCATAAAAATATTTTGATCATGTATTGAGCATTCTTTATGTCAAGATTGAAAATGACATAAACACATAGATTTTGCTATATAGATGGAAAGTTCCATGTATGTCCATGGGACATGGCCCATATACATCCTTGTGTAATAGTTTTGTAAACTGAAATGTTAGAAAGCAACAGAAATCATGACCAATGCAGCAAGAAAACTGGAGAAAGAGGAACAGAAAAACACCAAATTTTACTATTAACTGGACATACACACTTATCTAAATACAAATATGCCCTGAGATTACCATGCAAGAATGATTCATCTTGTAAAATATTGTAGTTACACCAAAAAAAATCCATATAGAAGAATAATTGTTGGCTACGCCTTAGTTAAAATGTCATATCATGATGAATCAATCAAACAACATCAAGATAAAAAGAGAGGAGGGGTCATACCTGGCAGAGGAGGCCGCGACTTACCTTGTTGTGTGGGTGTCAGGGAGGGTGCTAGCGGTTGCCAACGGGATTGGTTGCGACACTACGTAAGAAAATAAAAGGTATATTAGCTTCATAGATAAGATACACTTGCAATAATAAAAAGGTTATCTTCTAATCCTTGAGCATCCTCGACACTATGTAATGCAATAAATTAATCGATCAGAAGTTTAGAAACTGGTCCAAATAATTAGAGAATGAGGAAATAGGGATGTGACTGCATACATTTGTCAAGTTGATAATCAGAAACCCGCCATATGGATCACAAATAGCATTGACTCGGCCTGGCCCTAGAAAATACTCCCTCCATCTCAAAATAAGTGTCTCAACTTTGTACTAGCTCTAGTACAAATTTGTACTAAGTTCAAGACACTTATTTTGGGACGGAGGGAGTAAGAAGCAAGGTGCTGCTATCACCGGAGACCTTGGTATTCCCGACCTAGATATTTACCTGGAGAATGGGGAGGACAATGGCAATATTTGCAGCAAAGGAAGACTTTTGCAACAGGCAACACTTAGACAGGTTCAGACAGTAGGTACGCAAGAATCAACTTGCATATGTTAATGTAATAAAGCACAAACACATATCGAGTCATCAAGAAGCACGATCTTTCACTTATCTGTCTATCTCAACCTTTTCTGTCAAACCACACAAAGATAAGAACTAATGAATGGTAGAAATATGATGTTCGGACAGAAGTAAAACACCAAATTTATCTATACCATTACTATCAGGTTGGTGGATCAACATCTATCCAGAATATAAACTTGAATTGTGTGGAACTGTGGATGCATATAATGGCCAGGAGCAGCACACAGAAACGTTGTCAGCAAGTATATCTCCCGTATGTATGCAAATAAGTTACTAACTTTAGTTTGTATCAGCAAATGTTTATTCTAGCTGAGAATTGGATGTAGCGGTAGTTGGTAGGAGCTCAAAATTCAATGAATTACGTGAATGATATTGTAACAAAAAGCTGAACGTTTAATTCCAAACACTTCAGACTAAATTGCCAAAGATTAAACTTGAATCACTAATACACTGGTAATCCTTTTAGAATATAATTTATGAGCAACTGTTTCCTTGTTGCATCATGACAGCAGACTAGTTACCAAGGTACAGAGCAAGAAACTTGTAGCCGAGGGAGCAGTTGGCATCTTGCATGGAGCACATGATGTAACCGAGGAAGCCACCACCTTTTCTCAGAAAACACATAAGTAGCCACCAGCCGGCAACTGCTGCAAACTGTCAACACGCTTCCAATTCTTCAAACTGTCAACACAGTTCCGATTCTGTAAACTATTCCAAATATGACCAACTATAGCTAACTAGTAGAATGCCTGTGCGTTGCTACAGGCCTTTTAATTTTTGTTCTAATCGCATATATATACCCGTATTGTTGCATAAAACTCGGTGAATTTTGGAATATTATGCTTAAGCCACAAAAGACATACTTTCGAATAAGTAGATGGTCCCGTCCAACATTATTATTCAATGTTTACATAGTATTTCAACTAAAAATATTCAGTTCTTAGAAGTAACACAGTTTCGACCATATTGCAATACTATCAAATAAGTCCTCAAATATGTTGCATGTTGACAAGCAAATGGAATTGTATACTAAGTGTTCACCTAACCGAGAATTGCTTGAATAATGGTTAAACTCCCTCCTATTTAGATCAGACAAAAGAAAATTAGTCACACTTTGTTGTAGGAGAAGCCTATCATTATCCTAGGTAACTCACAAGCAGAAGACAAATCCGTTAGTACGCATGCTCTACATTCAATCAAGCACTACTACACATTCATCAAATGCCTGATCCTTGGCCGCCAGGAATACATGGTTACCTTACTAATGCTAAATTAAATAGATGGTTTTGTAAAAAAAATGTAGTCAAGTAATGCAGAACCATACTAAAAGTACTACTGACAAGGTGCAAACCCATACCTGCAGAAGCTCAATGTCTTTCTGCAACTGGGGGAATTTTTTATTCGAAATGTGAGGGAATGGAATGTGAGGGAATTTTTTTGTAGAGAAAAGGCACAAAGGTCCCACTTCAAATTAATAAAGCCATCAAACAGCTAGGATACAGTGGTGCTGATGACAAAGGCAAAGACTTGCCAAAAACTGAAAATTTACAAGCCAAATTCACTACACCCAGGGGCAGCAGCGAACAAAGCACCAGGAGAAATTGCGATCGAGCCGCCAGAGGTCTCGTGCAGGCAGAACAGCAGGGCCGAAGCCACCTGATGACATCAATTGGCGTGGACATGAAGAGCCAGACCGCTTGAACGAAAACGTTGACTCCGCCGCCTACCGCCTCGGGCCACTGCCGGAGGGAAGACAACTATCTCCCCTTTGTCCAGACCATGCCAACAGGCGGACACCCACCACCGGCCGGCAACCAACCAGCAAACAAGGCGAGGAGCTGCTGAAAGTTGTGAAACACTAGTAGAAAAGGGGGCATTTGTCCCGGTTCGTAAGGGCCTTTAGTCCCGGTTCTTGAACCGGGACTAAAGGGTCGTTACTAATGCCTCCCCCCTTTAGTCCCGGTTCTAATACGAACCGGAACAGATGTGCCTCCATGTGGCCGGTGCGCCGAGCCCAGGCAGGAGGGCCTTTGGTCCCGGTTGGTGGCACCAACCGGGACCAAAAGGCATCAACACGTCAGCATTTCAGTGGCCGTGGTTTTTGTTTTTTTTTGAAGGGGGGGGGGGTTTGGGGGTTTTGGGGGGTTAATTTAGGTGTTTCATATATAGAGAGGCCCTCGACACGCTAGCTAGTAAGAAAATGAAGGGAACCATTAAGTACAGAAATTCGTCATGCATACCGAGAGAAGTGATTGATCGGCCTCTCCTTCTCCGAGAGATTGGTCGAACAACAAGTTTTCGTATTATCTATCCGACGCTACTGGCTACATACATATACAATATGTAAAATCTCTTACAATCCCATAGCAATTGAAATCAATTTCCACATGATATTCTCTGGCTTTATTGATGACGTGGTCAAGAAAGAATCCCGCCAATTCCTCTTGAATTGCTTTCATGCGATCTTGTTCTAGGAGTTCATCCCGCATCTGCCACGTCTAATTTGAAGAAGGAGGTTAATACATATATGAATGAAACTCAACAGAAATGATGGTGTAATAAAATGAAATTATGAATATTATTGCTTACGCACTTCATATTGTCTTTTAAAGTAGCCCCGCTTATTTTTCAAAGTCGCGTTGTAGATGAACTCGCACATGTAGTATCCACAGAAATCATCCCTTGTTCCTGCCACAAGCACTTTACGAGAAATAAAGGTCAATCAAACTGATAATGAAGCATTATAAATGGCATTGATGAAAGTACAGCTATAGAATCAACGGGAGATGCGCGCAACTAGCTAGCTAGTAGTACTTACTTTCGGGTATGTATATCGCAGCTCCTTCGGCAATCCTGGAACTTCCGCGGTGAACTGTTTCCAAACCCTGCAAGACAAAGAAAATAATTATTATTACTTGAGATAATGAATAAAAAGTTGCCGATATGGTGCGATAATGATCGATTGAACTTACTTGTTGAGCAAATTAGTCATGTTCGCATAGGTTTCGGGATCTTTTCGTCTCGAGTCTAAGACGTTTACTACTCCCTGCTCAAGCTTAATCTCCAGAAGAACATAGTGGAATCTGCGCACGCATGCATAACTCATCAATTACATTACTATAACCTCGCTTGAGTAATAAGGGAAACCGAATATGCACACGACAGTAACACTCACTGGAAGTTGTAAGGAAAGAGTATTAAATCTTTGTTTTGATTTTTGATCAACGATTGTAGCAAGTTGGCCTAGGCCTCTTCGGCGTGCTTTTTAACCAGAAATTCATCTATAATATTTGTGTTAATGAACCCAATATCATACATTTCTTGTTTTTTGCACTCGACGATCTTCAATCTGCATAATATAGTGAGGATAATTAATTATAAAACATGCAATGAAAGAGCCGAGCTATATATATAGAGACTTAATGACAGAAATAGTACTTACAGACAGTAGCAAAAGACCGTTAGTTTACCGAGGGCCTTTTGATTGAAGAACTCGAAGAACTCCTCAAATGGAACAGTCAACATATCAGTTCCAACGAGGTCGTGCTCCTCTTTAATATTCAGATACAAATCATTCGTCCCCCCAGACTCTTTGCAGGTTTTCATGTACCAATTATGGAATCTTCGCATCATAGTTGTTAGAGATTTTTCATCTTTGACGAGAGGCTTCCCGTACTCGTATCTGTGTTCGTCCACCTCCAAGAAATCAGGAAGTTGATCGTCAGGCAGGTAATCTGCAAGATTGCCATAACCGACCACCGTCCCTGGAGCATTAGCGACGATGTCGCCGCTAGACACATTGAGCGGGGGGCACGATTGCTTTGCTTGTTCGCCGAGCTGGGCAATTATTTTCCCAGCTGCTCGTTGTTTTAACCTTTTATCACTGATAGTACTTCCCGACCGCTCCGCTTCGAGATATGTCTGTTCAGTAATGCGCTCATAGTTGGTTATCGGTGGAGACTTTGGTGGTTTCCTCAGGGCATCGATATTGCGCTTTTCTTTCACGGGATCTACCTTCTCCTCCGAAGGTGGATGTCTCTTTGCTTTCAACCCGGCAAAGAAGTCGTCCACTTCGGCCTGCACGATCTTCACGTTTTCCTCCTTGGTCCTCTCGTACAGTAACTTCTCTAGAGGCTTGAGAGAAGGAACGTATCTATATTGCCTCCCGCCTCTGCTGGCTGTACTGCTAGACGTCGGAGCAGACGGAGTGGCTGCGGCGCCTCTCTTCTTTCGTGCTTGCTTACGAGGCGGAGGAGAAGGACTACGACGCGCTGGAGCAGCCGGGGCGGCGGCGGGTCTCTTCCGCCCTTGTTGGCGAGGCGGAGAAGGAGGAGGTTGCTGGCTGTTCGGGCACGCCGGCGCAGGCGGAGAAGGAGGCGGAGTGCCACCACTCGTCGGAGAAGGAGGAGGCTACTGGCTGCTCGGGCACGCCGGTGCAGGTGGAGAAGGAGGCGGAGTGCCACCACGCGCGAGAGAAGGAGGAGGCTGTTGGCTGCTCGGGCGCGCCGGCACAGGCGGAGAAGGAGGCGGAGTGCCGCCACGCGCCGGAGAAGGAAGCTCAGTGCCCTGATCGTCACTCGCCGGAGGAGGCGGTGGAGGAGGCGGAGTGCCCTGACTCGCCGGAGGAGGAGGAGGAGGCGGAGGCGTCCAGTTCGGAAGGTTGACGAGCTCCTTCCACCATAGGCATGGAGTCTTCATAGCAGAACCCATCCTAGTCTCCCCTTCATCGGTAGGGTAGTAAAGCTAGAGGTCCTCAAATCCCTCCGTTATTTCACCCACCATCACCCTAGCATATCCTTCTGGAATCGGCCGGCAGTGAAAAGTTGCACCGTGTTCAGTAGGATAAATAGAGACAACAGCCACCTTGCCCTTCAAATTCATCCATCGCGTCATAAGGTGGCAATTTTGAGCCTCTGTGATAGCATCCACGGGATAGCTGGTAGGAGCCGTCAAGACATGCTCCGGCTGAAGCAGCTCGGTGGAAGCCACACTGCTTCTCCGCTGAGATGGCGGGGTAGCTTTGGGGGAAGCTTCGGCAGGTCGTTTGTTGCGAGCTCCTTCTCGTTCCACTAGCCCCATTACCCTTTCGTGCAGTGCCTGCAGTTGGCTCTGCTCCAGTTTCTTCGTCCTCTCGTGGGTTTTGTAACCCCCTACGTCCGGAAAACCAACCTTCCACGAAATGGAGCCTGGCGTGCCTCGTGTCCGTCCAGGGTGCTTAGGATTCCCGACAGCCATTGTGAGCTCGTCCTTCTCCCTGTCTGGAACGAACGTCCCTTGCTGCACTGCATTGATATACTGCCGAAGCCTTGTGACTGGTGTTTTCAGTTGGTCGTCCGTCCAACGGCACTTCCCTGATACAGGGTCCAAGGTTCCGCCAGCCCCGAAGAACCAAGTCCGGCAATGGTCTGGCCATCTCATTGTCTCCGGTTCGATCCCTTTATGAAGCAGATCATTCTCAGCCTTGGATCACTTAGGCCGGGCTTTGAGGTAGCCACCTGACGCCGTGCGATGGTGAAACTTCTTCTTCGCAGCATTTTGCTTGTTTGTCGCCGACATCTTCTTACTCTTTTCCGATGTCGTGTAGGCGACAAATGCGGGCCAGTGATCTCTGATCTTCTCATATTTGCCGATGAATTCTGGTGTCTCTTCTTTGTCGACAAACTTTTTCAGCTCTTTCCTCCACCTCCTGAATAGGCCTGCCATCTTCTTAAGAGCACAAGACTTGATTAATTTCTCTTTAACTGGCTTCTCCGGATCCTCCTCTGGCGGTAGGGTGAAATTTGCCTTCAGCTCAGTCCAAAGATCATCTTTCTGCATATCATTGACATAAGACACCTGAGGGTCTTCCTCCTTAGGCTTATACCATTGGTGGATGCTGATCGGGATCTTGTCCCTAACTAGAACCCCGCACCGAGCAGCAAATGCATTCTTTGTCCGGATGGGTTCAATCGGTTCGCCGTCGCGCACGATTGCTGTGATCTCAAACTTTTCATCCGAGCTCAACTTTTTCTTCGGGCCTCGTCTCCTTACCGAAGTTGTGCTCGATCCGGAGGGCTAGAAAAAGGAAGAAAGACGAGAGTTAATTAATATGTGTACATATACCAAAACAATGAATGCATCAATTAACTAGTCAGCACGGGCTTAACTAATATATATATACCTGGCCGGACTCGGTTCGGTCACCGGAGCAGTCAGCACGGTCTCCTTCTTGTACCTCCATTGGGTCACCGGAGCCATCATGAAGATAGCCCTCTTCTTGTACCGGCATTAATGGGCCGGAGCCATCATGAACATAGCCCTCTTCTTCACCCAGTCCTTCCTGACCAACGGTGTCGTCGAAAAATGACGCAACGACATCACTTCGTTCTGTGATTATCTCCCCCAACATCGCTTCTGTTGCTTCGTCTCGGGAGTGCTCCATACTTTCCGCAAATATTTACAACAACAACAACAACAACAACAAAGCCTTTGGTCCCAAACAAGTTGGGGTAGGCTAGAGGTGAAACCCATAAGATCTCGCAACCAACTCATGGCTCTGGCACATGGATAGCAAGCTTCCACGCAACCCTGTCCATAGCTAGCTCTTTGTCGATACTCCAATCCTTCAGGTCTCTCTTAACGGACTCCTCCCATGTCAAAATCGGTCGACCCCGCCCTCTCTTGACATTCTTCGCACGCTTTAGCCGTCCGCTATGCACTGGAGCTTCTGGAGGCCTGCGCTGAATATGCCCAAACCATCTCAAACGATGTTGGACAAGATTCTCCTCAATTGGTGCTACCCTAACTCTATCTCGTATATCATCATTCCGGACTCGATCCTTCCTCGTGTGGCCACACATCCATCTCAACATACGCATCTCCGCCACACCTAACTGTTGAACATGTCGCCTTTTAGTCGGCCACCACTCCGCGCCATACAACATTGCGGGTCGAACCGCCGTCCTGTAGAACTTGCCTTTTAGCTTTTGTGGCACTCTCTTGTCACAGAAAATGCCAGAAGCTTGGCGCCACTTCATCCATCCGGCTTTGATTCGATGGTTCACATCTTCATCAATACCCCCATCCTCCTGCAACATTGACCCCAAATACCGAAAGGTGTCCTTCCGAGGTACCACCTGGCCATCAAGGCTAACCTCCTCCTCCTCACAGCTAGTAGTACTGAAACCGCACATCATGTACTCGGTTTTAGTTCTACTAAGCCTAAACCCTTTCGATTCCAAGGTTTGTCTCCATAACTCTAACTTCCTATTTACCCCCGTCCGACTATCGTCAACTAGCACCACATCATCCGCAAAGAGCATACACCATGGGATATCTCCTTGTATACCCATTGTGACCTCATCCATCACCAATGCAAAAAGATAAGGGCTCAAAGCTGACCCCTGATGCAGTCCTATCTTAATCGGGAAGTCATCGGTGTCGACATCACTTGTTCGAACACTTGTCACAACATTATTGTACATGTCCTTGATGAGGGTAATGTACTTTGCTGGGACTTTGTGTTTCTCCAAGGCCCACCACATGACATTCCGCGGTATCTTATCATAGGCCTTCTCCAAGTCAATGAACACCATATGCAAGTCCTTCTTATGCTCCCTATATCTCTCCATAAGTTGTCGTACCAAGAAAATGGCTTCCATGGTCGACCTTTACAACATGTCAATTATTATTCTAACATGGTACAGATGGATATATATTAGTGGCAAACGTAGAACTAGCTAGCTAATCACAATAAGGAATCATGTTAGTGGCCTCGATGCTGCTTCTCTAGGGTTTAGGGTGGCCTAGACAACGCTTCAAGGGTTTGGGGTGGCCTCGATGACAACGCTCTTTTAACTTGGTAAATTTGGGTGGCCTCAAGAGAGTTTGTCGGGTAGGGGCGCAGCGGGAGGGGGTAGCAGACCAACATCGTTTTTTCTCTAGGGTTTGGGTGTCCTCAAGAGTTTTGCTTGAGCGAGAGGGCCGAGGGGGGGGGGTATATCGACGATGACAGAGGAGAAGATTGAAGAAAAAAAAGAAGAAGAAAAAAGAGGAGAAGAAGAAAGGAATAGAGGAGAATAAGAAAAAATAGAATATTTTCTATTTTTTCTTCTTCTCCTCTATTCCTTTCTTCTTCTCCTCTTCTTTTTCTTCTTTTTTCCTCTTCTTATTTATTTCTCCTCTTCTTCCTCTCCTCTTCTTCTCCTTTCTTCCTCTTCTTATTTTCCTTTTTCCTCTCCTTCTTTTTCTTCTTCTTCTTCCTTCTTCCTTCTTCTTCTTTTCTTCCTTTTCCTTATTTTACTTTTTCCTCTACACTAACCTAAAATGCACTAACCTAAAATCGATATCTACTAACAACCTAAATAAAAAATTAATACATATATTAAAAAACATATATAAACAAAAAAATGCTATGAACATTATATTCATACATAGATAGCCACATCCATTCATCATATAGCTACCACATACATATATACATTATATATATGAAAAAAATGCAATGATAAAAAAATACACTTATGAAAAAAATACTATGAACATGTACACATATATACACATACAAACACATATACACAAAAAAATACAAAAAATGCTATGAAAAATGCAGGGAAGGGGCGGCGGGGTGGCGCGTGGCGCCAGTGCAGGGCAGGGGTGGCGGCGCGCGGCGGCCGCGCTGGGCAGGGGCGGCGGCGTGGCGGCCGCGCAAGACAAGGGCGGCGTGCGGCGGCCGCGCAGGACAGGACGGCGCGCGGCGGCCGCGCAGGGCAGGAGCGGCGACGCGGTGGCCGTGCAGGGGCGCGGGACGGGAGGAGCGCGGGAGCATGTGCTCACAGGGGGCGGCGGCGACGGTGAAGGCGAGCAGCCTGATGGCGTAGGTTGCAGCGGCGACGGCGAAGGCGAGCAGCCTGACGGCGTCGGTGGCGGCGGCGACTGCAAGGTGGAGCAGGGGCGTCGGGTGGCGATGGCGACGAGGAGGAGCAGGGGGCGTCGGGGGAGAAGTGGGGGATTTGGTCGAAAACTGCTAAGTGCTGTATATATATCAAGAGCATTGGTCCCGGTTCGTGGCACGAACCGGGACCAATGCCCCCTTTAGTCCCGGTTGGTGCCACCAACCGGGACCAAAGGCCTCTTTTCAGCAGCCCAAAGGGCGGGAAGCGGCGGCCTTTGGTCCCGGTTGGTGGCACCAACCAGGACTAAAGGTGGGGTATTGATACCGGTTGGTGCCACGAACCGGTTCCAATGCCCGCCTTTAGTCCGTAGTCAAGTTCCCATATGTCCACTATGTAACCATAATACGTGTTATTTCCCCTCTCGGTTCTTGCATCAAAGCGGACACCGCTGTTTTGGTTGGTGCTCGTTTGATCTTGGTCAATCGTGTAAAATGTATTCCCATTTATCTCGTATCCTTTCCAAATCGTAACAGTCAAAGATGGTCCCCTGGACAACAAGTACAGCTCATCACAAACAGTGTTGTCACCTCTGAGACGTGTTTCCAACCAACTGCTGAAAGTCCTGATGTGTTCACATGTAATCCAGTCGTCGCACTGCTCTGGGTGTTTGGGGCGAAGACTGTTCTTGTGTTCATCGACATACGGGGTCACCAAGGTAGAATTCTGTAGAACTGTGTAGTATGCTTGAGACCAAGAATATCCGTCTCTACATATTATTGAGTCCCTTCTAAGCGTGCCTTTTCCAGTCAGTCTTCCCTCATACCGCGATTTAGGGAGACCTATCTTCCTAAGGCTAGGAATGAAGTCAACACAAAACCCGATGACATCCTCTGTTTGATGGCCCATGGAGATGCTTCCTTCTGGCCTAGCGCGGTTACAGACATATTTCTTTAGGACTCCCATGAACCTCTCAAAGGGGTACATATTGTGTAGAAATACGAGGCCCAAAATGACAATCTCATCGACTAGATGAACTAGGACGTGCGTCATGATATTGAAGAAGGATGGTGGGAACACCAGCTCGAAACTGACAACACATTTCTCCACATCACTCCTTAGCCTTGGTATGATTTCTGGATCGATCACCTTCTGAGAGATTGCATTGAGGAATGCACATAGCTTCACAATGGCTAATCGGACGTTTTCCGGTAGAAGCCCCCTCAATGCAACCGGAAGCAGTTGTGTCATAATCATGTGGCAGTCATGAGACTTTAGGTTCTGGAACTTTTTCTCTGGCATATTTATTGTTCCCTTTATATTCGACGAGAAGCCAGTCGGGACCTTCATACTAAGCAGGCATTCAAAGAAGATTTCCTTCTCTTCTTTGGTAAGAGCATAGCTGGCAGGACCTTCATACTGCTTTGGAGGCATGTCGTCTTTTTCGTGCAAACGTTGTAGGTGTTCTCGTGCCTCAGCTGTATCTTTTGTCTTTCCATACACGCCCAAGAAGCTTAGTAGGTTCACGCAAAGGTTCTTCGTCACGTGCATCACGTCAATTGAAGAGCGGACCTCTAGGTCTTTCCAGTAGGGTAGGTCCCAAAATATAAATTTCTTCTTCCACATGGGTGCGTGTCCCCCAGCGTCATTCGGAACAGCTAGTGCGCCGGGACCCTTTCCAAAGATTACGTGTAAATCATTGGCCATAGCAAGTACGTGATCACCGGTACGCATGGCGGGCTTCTTCCGGTGATCTGCTCGCCTTTGAAATGCTTGCCTTTCTTTGGACATTGATGGTTGGTCGGAAGAAATCGACGATGGCCCAGGTACACATTCTTCCTGCAGCTTCCCAGGTATATACTTTCAGTGTCAAGTAAACAATGCGTGCATGCGTGGTATCCCTTTTTTGTCTGTCCTGAAAGGTTACTGAGAGCAGGCCAATCGTTGATGGTCACGAATAGCAACGCCTTTAGGTCAAATTCCTCCTGTTTGTGCTCATCCCACATACGTACACCGTTTCCATTGCACAGTTGTAAAAGTTCTTCAACTAATGGCCTTAGGTACACATCAATGTCGTTATTGGATTGCTTAGGGCCTTGGATGAGAACTGGCATCATAATGAACTTCCGCTTAATGCACATCCAAGGAGGAAGGTTATACATACATAGAGTCACGGGACAGGTGCTGTGATTGCTGCTCTACTCCCCGAAAGGATTAATGCCATCCGCGCTTAAAGCAAAACATACTTTCCTTGGGTCACGTGCAAACTCAGCCTAGTACTTTCTCTCAATTTTTCTTCACTCCGACTCGTCAGCAGGTGCTTTCAACTTACCGTCTTTCTTACGGTCCTCACTGTGCCATCGCATCAACTTGGCATGCTCTCCGTTTTTGAACAGACGTTTCAACCATGGTATTATAAGAGCATACCACATCACCTTCGCAGGAACCCTCTTCCTAGGGGGGTCGCCGTCAACATCACCAGGGTCATCTCGTCTGATCTTATACCGTAATGCACCGCATACCGGGCATGCGTTCAGATCCTTGTACGCACCACGGTAGAGGATGCAGTCATTAGGGCATGCATGTATCTTCTGCACCTCCAATCCTAGAGGGCATACGACCTTCTTTGTTGCGTATGTACTGCGAGCAATTTGTTATCCTTTGGAAGCTTCTTCTTCAATATTTTCTGTAGCTTCTCAAATCCTTTGTCTGGCACAACATTCTCTACCTTCCACTACAGCAATTCAAGTACGGTACCGAGCTTTGTATTGCCATCTTCGCAATTGGGGTACAACCCTTTTTTGTGATCCTCTAACATGCGATCGAACTTCAGCTTCTCCTTTTGACTTTCGCATTGCGTCCTTGCATCGACAATGACCCGGCGGAGATCATCATCATCGGGCAAATCGTCTGGTTCCTCTAGATCTTCAGCAGCTTCGCCCGTTGCAGCATCATCGTGCACATCGTCTGGTTCCTCTTGATGTTAAGTAGCATCACCGTATTCAGGGGGCACATAGTTGTCATCGTACTCTTCTTCTTCGCCGTCTTGCATCATAAACCCTATTTCTCCGTGCCTCGTCCAAACATTATAGTGTGGCATGAAACCCTTGTAAAGCAGGTGGGTGTGAAGGATTTTCCGGTCAGAGTAAGACTTCGTATTCCCACATATAGGGCATGGACAACACATAAAACCATTCTGCTTGTTTGCCTCAGCCACTTCGAGAAAATCATGCACGCCCTTAATGTACTCGGAGGCCTGTCTGTTACCGTACATCCATTGCCGGTTCATCTGCGTGCATTATATATAATTAAGTGTGTCAAAAATCATTACAGAACATCATGAATAGATAACTAAGTGACCAAATTAATAGAAGTTCATCATCATATTAAAACCAAAGTACATACATAGTTCTCATCTTCAAGCGAAAATCATTACAGAACAACATAAAGCTCTACAGAGCATCTAAATTAATTAAACCATACATTGAAACTATGTAAAACATTTCAATGCGAAAACAAATGCGATCATAATCGCAACCAAGGTAACAACTGATCTAACGGCATAATGATACCAAGCCTCGGTATGAATGGCATATTTTCTAATCTTTCTAATCATCAAACGCATTGCATCCATCTTGATCTTGTGATCATCGACGACATCCGCAACATGCAACTCCAATATCATCTTCTCCTCCTCAATTTTTCTTATTTTTTCCTTCAAGAAATTGTTTTCTTCTCCAACTAAATTTAACCTCTCAACAATAGGGTCGTTTGGAATTTCCGGTTCAACAACCTCCTAGATAAATAAAATCTATGTCACGTTGGCCGGCATAATTTTTATAAATGATAAATGAACCAATAGTTATGAAAAGATAATATATACCACATCCGAATCATAGACAGGACGAGGGCCGACGGGGGCGGATACCAAAACTATCGCACTATATAAGATGCAATAATAAAAGTAAGAAAATAATACAAGTATCTATCTAAACATACAAGTAAGAATATTTTTCCTTTCAGAAAGAAGATAAGAACAAGAGGCTCACCACAGTGGTGCTGGCGTTGAGATCGGCGCGGGTGATCGACGGCGGTGAAAACGGGGACGGGGCGTGACGGACCGCTAAACCTAGACAAATATTGAGGTAAATGGAGCTTGGTGGTCGAGCTTGGAGAGGAGAAAGCTTAAGTAGTGTGGCTCGGGCATTCCATCGAACACCTTGTGTGCATAGGAGGTGAGCTAGAGCACCACCAAGCCCTCTCCCCCTCGGCTGCCAGAAAAAACAGAGCAGTGTGCTCTGCTCTTACGCGAGGGGGTATATATAGGCACCTCATTGGTCCCGGTTGGTGGCATGAACTGGGACTAAAGGGCAGCCTTTGGTCCCGGTTCGTGGCACCAACCGAGACCAATGGTGGTGGGCCAGGAGCGAGGCCCATTGGTCCCGGTTCGTCCCACCAACCGGGACCAAAAGGTCCAGACGAACCGGGACCAATGGCCCACGTGGCCCGGCCGGCCCCCGGGGCTCACGAACCGGGTCCAATGCCACCATTGGTCCCGGTTCTGGACTGAACCGGGACTAATGGGCCGACCCGGCCTGGACCAATGCCCCCTTTTCTACTAGTGAAAGAACCAACCGGCAATCAGGGGAGGAACCGAGCACCGCCGCCGCCACCCATCAGCACACATCAGGACCATAACCCCCAACCATCCCTTGAACGGCGTCTCGAGGGAGGACCGAGACGCGAGAGCGCCTCCGTGTCCTGCCAAAAGGCAAGACTTTCATCTGGAGAAAGAGGGGGGAAGGGGGGGGGGAGGGGCTAGAAACTCGACCACAGAGATTAATAAGATAAATTATAAATCAAGAAAATTAGATACTGATTATAAGATAGTTGCCCATCTTCTATGTAACATAATTTCCAATAACGTCAGTCATTAATATACATGCTTGGGGTTGTACTTATGGAAAAATCATGTTCTTCTCTTCAGTTGAGCTGTTTCACGTTTCGACTAAATAAAGTGACTTGGCGCATTGGTGTCAACCAGGTTGTGAAGAAACATATTTTTAAAATGGGACTTGAGTGCAAGTGTGAAATCAGATAGGTACATGTTGTTTACCTGATGTATGCGGTGTATCCGATCCTTTCACAGTCATGTATCACAACATTCAGATGGTTGAAAGCAAGTTGTCCCAATTTGCACCCTCCTAATCAGTCACATAAAAACCATAACCCTAACCCATAAAAGCAAGTGCTAGTATCTCATCTCAGTTTTCTGTATTTACGTCCGAATGAGCCTAACTCACCATCACTATCAACAGAGCTTACAAAACCCATAAAAAGAGTATCTGAAAAAGAAATCCAATTGTCAAAGATGCTCTAGCAGTTTCTATCATAGATCTTGAAAGATATTCCGCGTCTAGAAAATATATTTATATATGTCAAAATAATTTGCTCATGGTACAGGATGTGAATAAATTCTTCACAAATAAAAAGAAAAGTTATCAACAAAGAGTTAAGTTCAGAAAACAAATATCCAACACACAATATGTAATTTCTACATGACACCCATTGCCGTGCAGTCACCTACATGACACCAACACACAACGTTATTTGTTTCAGCTAACAATTCCTTTCTTACCACATAAATATGATATGTGTTATCGAGCTGTACAAAACATTTAACGAGTTCTCTAAGTAGTACACAAAATAATTATTGTTAGAGAGAGAGAAAACATACCCTGGGTAAGTCTCCTTACATCCCGGTAATGTCTCCTAACAAAAAATAATTATTGTTAGAGAGAGAATAGCATACTCTGGGTAAGTCTGATCGAGTTTTCCTATTAAGATGGCTGGAGTGTCTTCGGGAGAAATCATCAAATAACTTCGATTTTTTATAAAAAATAATATCACCTCTATTCTCAGTTCATTCAGTGCACAAATATTTTACCTTCATACGAAGTATCAGTTTACATACTGAGTTTTCCCACACACAAAATGTTAGATATTGAGTAGTAGTAATACAGATGTGCTGGAACAAGGTTCGTTCGTAGGTTAATTTGGTGTCCTACATTTAAATAAGATGACCCAGACATGTCAGGTATGTATCCATGATACATAGTCTTCCACTAATTTACCCGCTTAGAAGGGGATTCACAGACTTCCAGTAATATACCACCTCCCTTACAAGGGGAAAAGGGTTGATCGTCTTTGTCAAGCAATAGATTGGTCTTCTCTAATAAATTTTACCTTTTTGAAAGAAGACGTAAGGCTTGCAGTAATATGTGTTCCAGCAATGTTATTCTCCGATGGAGGAGATCCATATTTGTTATAACCTGCTTCCTGCTACTCCTTTTCATTCATCTCTTCTCCATCCTGCAACTCTTTTCCGTCTGTCCCTGGTCCATCATGCTCTTCAGCTTCCTTGCTATCGCCGGGATCACGAAATCCATCTTCTCATCCGTCGGTGGCTCGTTGCTAACAACTTCTTTTATCATGCCATCCTGCGTTGACTGAGAACTGTCAATTCCCACACCAGTCACCTGATCGGCATCCCGCGACAGAGGCTCCTTCCACTGTATTCCAGCACCAATTTTTTCTCAAAGATGGCTCCTGGCTACCTCAACTGCTCGCCAGGTGTCAGTCGCTGATAGCATATCTATCCAACAATGCAAATTAGTACTACATTTTATGATTGGTCATTATTTTACAACATATAGTGATGAAATGTTAGTAGGCAAAATTATGATCACTTATCGCGTTACCAATTTGCCGTTTATTAGCCACCTTGACATCAACGGATTCAGCGGGTTTTGTATTCGCCATCGAAGAAAACTACTTCCTGAAAATGTTAAAAAGCCATCACTGGAATACATATTAGAAATCTTAATTCATGTGAAACATTTGCAGCCAACATCAATGAAAAAAATGATAAAGTGTATACACAACAATGACAATCTTCTCGGTAAATAAAATCCAAGCACTGTACATGATTTGATGACAATTATTCGTATTTGGCAGATATAGGTTTTAACTCAATACATTTTTTATTCAGTGCAGAGGGCTTCTCTGTTGTTTATGCCAAGGAAAAAAATATTATTCAGAAAACGTAGAGATGGATGAAAACAGAAACAACTTCTGCATTTGTCCCCATAATGTTACACGATGATAAGTATAATGGTAGATGCGGATATGAATTTTAGTTCAAACAACAAATTTCATTTTCATAGTTCAGCTGACGGTTCATTTAACCTGCCATGTGGTCTCAAACACTGAATTTTTCCGCTGCTAACCTGAATGTTAGACGGTTCATGCAGCACCAGGACATTGCTACTGTAAGTGAAAAGGAGCAATGTTGAGTTGTGTTAGCAAGGCACATAGGAAGCATCAGACAAGATGCAAGCATGTCATGAAACGTACCCTGTACCGTTGCCATACAAACAATCGTGAACTTCATTTTCAGCTTCAGTAGTTAGAGGTTCAAAAAACTGAGAAAGATCAACATACATAAATCAAAGGGTTAATGGAGAATAGAAAGTTGTACAAGCCACAACGAAGCAGGTCAATCAGACACATATTAAATAAAAAAACAGAAGAAGAACTCTCTGGTTGCCTCTTTTAAAATTTGAAGCAGTCAAACCAGATTTGACACTAAGTACGCCAAAACTATGAAGCTATCTGCATCAGTTTGCTACTTCCATCCCCAAATAAGTTTCAAGTCACTGGCTAGGCAAAAGGTGCATCCCAACGCACAAGCATGAGGAGGAAGATTGAAAAAAAAAACGGGTAGTTACCGCACCCGTGACTTGGAGCAGACTTGGTACTACTGCCCGATCAGATACGCCCAAGCATCAGCATCCACTGACTGGTCCGCGGCACATGTGATGACAACGTTGACGCATCTGATAGCCAAGGCGAAGACGGCGTCGACACTCATCTATGGGGCTATGGGAGAAAAGCAAGCAAGGAACGCTGACCCCAGATCGGGCAGCAAGATGAGTTGCCCAGAAATAGAGGGAACCAGTTGTGTGTTGTCAAAAAAAATATAAAAAAAGTTTAAAACAGAGCACACCAGCCGTGATCAGAAACCATGAGTCTTTTCCACTTAACATGACACATTCATGCAGCACAAATACAGGAAAACAATACATTCAAGATTCAGTAATAGTCGCACATATATTGCCACTTGAGAGTCAGAACTGCTTTTGCACCCAAGCAGTGACGCGGGCACGCGGCCGCCCCGCTCCCATCCTCAGTGCCCGCAACATGAGTTGGCGGCTAGGGTTAGCCGCAGGGGCGCGCATAGGATGGGATTGGGAACAACGAGGAGGTGCCGGGGATCGATGGTGGAGCCGCACTGGTGGCGGCCAACACGAGAGCCGGATGGCGTCGCAGGGGCAGCGGCAGCGGTTCCTCTCGGATCTCAGAGGCGGCGAAGAGCTATCGACGTGGGGGCGTCCTTGACGATGGAACCAGGAAACAGATGGAGGGGAGGCTCGTTGGCTGATTTTTTTCGGTTACGGGGGAGACGATCGTGGGGTGGCTCGCCGAAGGGAGGGAAGACGCGGTCATGGGCAGGAAAAAGAACCTTTATTTACACATTAATTTTCTTAAAATCAGTTATTTTGGTTCCTAATTAATGTGTTGATCAATTTAAGGTAAGGTTAATTAATTTAGATTTGATCTTTAGAGACTGATCGTGATTGATTCTTTCACATAAAGACATTACTAAATATTTTGCGTCAACATGGAAAGTTTTGATCCGTTCAGATTTTTTCGTTGTGTGAGAGGCTGACGCGAAACTAAATCGGTGAGGTGGGGGAGGGGACGAAAAAACCCGGACGAAAGTGGTGGGCCGAAAAAAACCCTGGACGCAATCCTACTAACTGTTTCATTAATTAGAAGTAGAGATTATCACAAGAATAACAAAACCAATTGACTAATCTTTTCATCACTAAATTATCTCGAAACTAATTTCTTCTTAGTTGGTGGCGGAAGGAGAGGGGAGGAGAACGGGGAGGCACTCACATATGAAGTCGAGGACGACGTGGCCATCAGAGTGCCGCCCGATGGGGTGGTGGAAGAAGGCACATGCCCCTCTGGTGGCGTGATGTAGAGCCCCCTTACCACCGTCACCCCACCAGTGCCTGAGTTGGAGTCGCCGAAGTTGAACACCACCACCTCCATCGGCTTCGTCACCACCTTCGCGGCTGCCTTCGCCAACGCCGGCGCCATGCCCTTCTCTTCCTGTGCTCGCCCGGCACGACTCCAGTAGGCGCCGCGATGGTGGCGAGGGCGGAGGTGATGGAGAGGGATGCGCCGCTGCTGACGGTCGGCATGTAACGGAGCATGGTGAACAAGATGGCCCCGGCCACCGCACCCAGCTCATAGTAGTACTACAGCCGCCGTAGGCTCATGTTCGTCATCAGCCCGCCTCCACCACCTCCATTGCCTAACGTACTCCTCTCGGGCGCTAGAGATTTTGCCGTTGAAGGATTGCGTTAGGGCAAGGAACAGGAGTGCGGCGGTTGGGAGGGGTTAAGGCAGGTGGGGGAGGAACGATGCGGTGAGCGTGAGTAAGACGGTTGCCGTGGGCGCCGCGGGGGGAAGGGGCCGAGCAGGCGCAACGGCGGGGGGGTCGAGCGCCACGTGGTGTAGGGGCTGAGCGGCAGCAAGCAGGCGCGGCGGCAGGGGGTCGAGCATCGCAGGGGGAAGGGGCCGAGCGGCGGCGAGCAGGCACGGAGGCGGGGCGGGGGGGGGGGGGTCGAGCGTCTGGCCAGAAGGGGCGATGGCGGGGTCGAGCGGTTGGCCAGAAGGCGCATGCGGGTGGCGAGAGAGACAGAGCAGAAGCGGGGCAGCGGGTTTCCTTAGCGAAGGGGAGATTTCGTTAACGATGATTTTAGGCCTTTAGATCATTGATTAGACAGCTAATATGCTTAGTTGGATCTGCCCTCTCATTCTTTTATAGGGGTAGTAGATTCAACTAGTAGTAGCGCAGGTTCTACAACCCATGTTACTACTATGCCCTATCCATGGAAGATATTTACCATAGCGTGTTTTTTCACCATGGACTATCAGTAATATTTACTAGTTGAAAGGATCGATATGGTTGACTAGAGGGGGGGGGGGGTGAATAGGCAACTAACAATTTTTAGCCTTTCTTTACCAAATTAAACTTAGCATCAAAATAGGTTGTCTAGATATGCAACTAGGTGAGCAACCTATATGATGCAACAACAACAAGCATACACGCAAGCAAGGGAGACAACACGATATAAACTTGCACAAGTAAAGGTAAGAGATAACTAAGAGTGGAGCCGGTGGAGACGAGGATGTGTTAACGAAGTTCCTTCCCTTTGAAAGGAAGTACGTCTCTGTTGGAGTGGTGTGGAGGCACAATGCTCCCCAAGAAGCCACTAGGGCCACCGTATTCTCCTCATGCCCTCACATAATGCGAGATGCCGTGATTACACTATTGGTGCCCTTGGAGGCGGCAATCAAACCTTTACAAAGAAGTTCGGGGCAATCTCCACAACTTAACAATATCCGCAAGGGATTAGTGGGGGAATCAAATTTCTCTTGGTGGAAGTGTAGATCGGGGCCTTCTCAACCAACCCCTAGAAAATCAACAAGTTTGATTGGCCAGGGAGAGAGATCGGGCGAAAATGGAGCTTTGAGCAACAATGGAGCTTGGGGAGGGAAGAGGTGGTCTTCTTGTTGGGGAACGTAGTATTTCAAAAAAATTCCTACGATCACGCAAGATCTATCTAGGAGAAGCATAGAAACGAGCGGGGAGAGTGTGTCCATGTACCCCCATAGACCGAAAACGGAAGTGTTTATCAACACGGTTGATGTAGTCGTACGACTTCACGATCTGACCTATCCTAGCACCGAACATATGGTGCCTCCGTGTTCAGCACACGTTCAGCTTGATGACATCCCTCGTACTCTTGATCCAGTTGAGGCCGAGGGAGAGTTTCGTCAGCATGGCAGCATGGTGACGGTGATGATGAAGTTACCGACGCAGGTGTTCGCCTAAGCACTACTACCATATATGACCGAGGTGTAAAACTGTGGAGGGGGGCACCGCACACGACTAAAAGATCAACTTGTGCGTCTATGGGGTGCCACCTCCCATGTATATAAAGGGGGGAGGAGAGGTGGCCGGCCCTAGAGGGGGCGTGCCATGGGGGGAGTCCTACTTGGACTCCTAGTCCAAGTAGGATTCGTTCTCTCCCCCTTTCCTAGTCCAAGTAGGAGAAGAAGGGAAGGAGGAAAGAAGAGAAGGAAGGAGGGGGGCGCCTCCCCCTCCCCTTGTCCAATTCGGACTGGGCAAGGGGGGAGGGGCGCCACCTCTGGCCGGCCCTCTCTCTTCTCTAGTAAGGCCCATGATGGCCCACTAACTTCTCGGAGGGGGTTCCGGTAAACCCCGGTACTCCGAAACTTATCTGAAACGACCGGAACCATTCCGGTGTCCGAATGTAGCCTTCCAATATATGAATCTTTATGTCATCGAACGTTAAGCGTGCGGACCCTACGGGGTCGAGAACTATGTAGACATGACCGAGACACATCTCCGGTCAATAACCAATAACGGAACCTGGATGCTCATATTGGCTCCTACATATTCTATGAAGACATTTATCAGTCAAACCGCGTAACAACATACGTTGTTCCCTTTGTTACCGGTATGTTACTTGCCCGAGATTCTATCGTCGGTATAATCATACCTAGTTCAATCTCATTACCGGCAAGTCTCTTTACTTGTTCCGCAATGCATCATCCCGCAACTAACTCATTAGTCACATTTCTTGCAAGGCTCATAGTGATGAGCATTACCAAGAGGGCCCAGAGATACCTCTCCGATACACGGAGTGACAAATCCTAACCTTGACCTATGCCAACTCAACAAACACCATCAGAGACACCTGTAGAGCATCTTTATAATCACCCAGTTATGTTATGATGTTTGATAGCACACTAAATGTTCCTTCGGTATTCGGGAGTTGCATAATCTCATAGTCATAGGAACATGTATAAGTCATGAAGAAAGCAATAGCAATAAACTGAATGATCATAGTGCTAAGCTAATGGAAGGGTCTTGTCCATCACATCATTCTCTAATGATGTGATCTCGTTCATCAAATGACAACGCATGTCTATGGCTAGGAAACTTAAGCATCTTTGATTAACGAGCTAGTCAAGTTGGGGCATACTAGGGAAACTCTGTTTGTCTTTGTATCCACACATGTACTAAGTTTCCGGTCAATACAATTCTAGCATGAATAATAAAAATTTATCATCATATAAGGAAATATAAATAACAACTTTATTATTGCCTCTAGGGCATATTTCCTTCAGTCTCCCACTTGCACTAGAGTCAATAATCTAGATTACATAGTAATAATTCTAACACCCATGTAGTCTTGGTGCTGATCATGTTTTGCTCGTGAGAGAGGCTTAGTCAACGGGTCTGCAACATTCAGATCCGTATGTATCTTACAAATTTCTATGTCTCCCTCCTTGACTTGATCGCGGATGGAATTGATGCGTCTCTTGATGTGCTTGGTTCTCTTGTGAAATCTGGATTCCTTTGCCAAGGCAATTGCAACAGTATTATCACAAAAGATTTTCATTGGACCTAATGCACTAGGTATTACACTTAGATCGGATATGAAATCCTTTATCCAGACTCCTTCATTTGCTGCTTCCGAAGCAGCTATGTACTCTGCTTCACAAGTAGATCCCGCCACGACGCTCCGCTTGGAACTGCATCAACTGACAGCTCCACCATTCAATATATATATATATATATATATATATATATATATATATATATATATATCCCGTTTGAGATTTAGAGTCATCAGGATCAGTGTCAAAGCTTGCATGGACGTAACCATTTACGACAAGCTCTTTGTCACCTCCATAAACGAGAAACATATCCTTAGTCCTTTTTAGGTATTTCAGGATGTTCTTGGCCGCTGTCCAGTGATCCACTCCTGGATTACTTTGGTACCTCCCCGCTAAACTTCTATCAAGGCACACATCAGGTCTGGTACACAGCATTGCATAAATGATAGAACCTACGGCTGAATCATAGGGAATGACTTTCATTTTCTCTCTATCTTCTGCAGTTGTTGGGCATTGAGTCTTTCTCCACTTCACACCTTGTAACACAGGCAAGAACCCTTTCTTTGCCTGATCCATTTTAAACTTCTTCAAAACTTTATCAAGGTATGTGCTTTGTGAAAGTCCAATTAAGTGTCTTGATCTATCTCTATAGATCTTGATGCCCAATATATAAGCAGCTTCACCGAGGTCTTTCATTGAAAAATTCTTATTCAAGTATCCTTTTATGCTATCCAGAAATTCCGTATCATTTATGATCAACAATATTTCATCTACATATAATATAAAAATTCCACAGAGCTCCCACTCTCTTGTAAATACATGCTTCTCCAAAAGAGTGTATAAAACCATATGCTTTGATCACACTATCAAAGCGTATATTCCAACTCCGAGAGGCTTGCACCAGTCCATAAATGGATCGCTGGAGCTTGCACACTTTGTTAGCACATTTTGGATCGACAAAACCTTCTGGCTGCATCATAAACAATTCGTCTTTAAGATATCCTTTAAGGAATGCAGTTTTGACATCCATTTGCCAAATTTTATAATCATAAAATGCGGCAGTTGCTAACATGATTCGGACAGACTTAAGCATCGCTACAGGTGAGAAGGTCTCATCGTAATCAACTCCTTGAACTTGTTGAAAACCTTTCACAACAAGTAGAGCTTTATTGACAGTAACATTACCGTCAGCATCAGTCTTCTTCTTGAAGATCCATTTATTCTCTATGGCTTGCCGATCATCGGGCAAGTCCACCAAAGTCCACACTTTGTTCTCATACATGGATCCCATCTCAGATTTCATGGCTTCAAGCCATTTCGCGGAATCTTGGCTCATCATCACTTCCTCATAGTTCGTAGGTTCGTCATGGTCAAGCAACATGACTTCCAGAACAGGATTACCATACCACTCTGGTGCGGATCTTACTCTGATTGACCTATGAGGTTCGGTAGTAACTTGATCAGAAGCTTCATGATCATCATCATTAGCTTCCTCACTAATTGGTGTAGGAATCGCCGGAACTGATTTCTATGATGAACTACTTTCTAATAAGGGAGCAGGTACAGTTACCTCATCAAGTTCTACTTTCCTCCCACTCACTTCTTTCAAGAGAAACTCCTTCTCTAAAAAGGATCGGTTCGTAGCAACGAATATCTTGCCTTCAGATCTGTGATAGAAGGTGTACCCAACAGTCTCCTTTGGGTATCCTATGAAGACACATTTCTCCGATTTGGGTTCAAGCTTATGAGGTTGAAGTTTTTTCACATAAGCATTGCAACCCAAACTTTAAGAAATGACAACTTGGGTTTCTTACCAAACCACAGTTCATAAGGTGTCGTCTCAACAGATTTAGATGGTACCCTATTTAATGTGAATGTAGCCGTCTCTAAAGCATAACCCCAAAATGATAGCGATAAATCAGTAAGATACATCATAGATTGCACCATATCTAACAAAGTGCGGTTACGATGTTCGGACACACCATTACGTTGTGGTGTTCCAGGTGGTGTGAGTTGCGAAACTATTCCACATTGTTTCAGATGAAGACCAAACTCATAACTCAAATATTCACCTCCACGATTAGATCATAGAAACTTTATTTTCTTGTTACGATGATTTTCCACTTCACTCTGACATTCTTTGAACTTTTCAAATGTTTAAGACTTATATTTCATCAAGTATATATACCCATATCTTCTCAAATCATCTGTGAAGGTAAGAAAATAACGATACCTGCCGCGAGCCTCAACACTCATTGGACCGCATACATCAGTATATATTATTTCCAATAAGTTAGTTGCTCGCTCATTGTTCCGAAGAATGGAGTCTTAGTCATATGTTTCTTCATGCGCTTTATACCAATATGACCTAAACGACAGTGCCACAAATAAGTTGCACTATCATTATTAAACTTATATCTTTTGGCTTCAATACTATGAATATGTGTATCACTATTATCGAGATTCAACAAAAATAGACCACTCATCAAGGGTGCATGACCATAAAAGGTATTACTCGTATAAATAGAACAACCATTATTCTCTGATTTAAATGAATACCTGTCTCGCATCAAACAAGATCCAGACATAATGTTCATGCTTAACGCTGGCACCAAATAACAATTATTTAGGTCTAAAACTAACCCCAAAGGTAGATGTAGAGGTAGCGTGCCGACGTCGATCACATCGACATTGGAACCATTTCCCACGCGCATTATCACCTAGTCCTTAGCCAATCTTCGCTTAATCCGTAGCCCCTATGATGACCCACAAGTATAGGGGATCAATTGTAGCTCTTTTCGATAAGTAAGAGTGTCGAACCCAACGAGGAGCAGAAAGAAATGACAAGTAGTTTTCAGTAAGGTAATGTGTGCAAATGCTGAAATTGTAAGTAGCGAGTAGTTTGATAGCAAGGTAATTTGTAACGAGCAAGTGACGATAATTGTAACAAGTATGCGGCAAGGTAGCCCAATCCTTTTGAGGCAAAGGACAGGCCAAAATAGTCTCTTATAATAAGCAAGCATTCTTGAGGGTACATGGGAATTTCATCTAGTCACTTTCATCATGTTGGTTTTATTTGTGTTCGCTACTTTGATAATTTGATATGTGGGTGGACCGGTGCTTAGGTGCTGTTCTTACTTTAAAAAACCTCCTACTTATGATTAACCCTCCCGCAAGCATCCGAAATTACGAGGAAAGTATTAAGGGTAAATCCTAACCATAACATTAAACTCTAGGTTCCAATAGGTCCCTTACGGAATAGTGCATAAACTGGGGCTTAAGTTTCTGTCACTCTCGCAACCCACCATCTATTTACTACTCCACAATGCATTCCCTGAGGCCCAAATATAGTGAAGTGTCATGTAGTCGACGTTCACATGACACCACTAAGGGAATCACAACATATATACTATCAAAATATCGAACACATATCAAGTTCACATGATTACTTGCAACGTGATTTCGCCCGTGACCTCAAGAACAAAAGGAACTACTCACAAATAATAAACATGCTCATGATCAGAGGGGTATTAATATGCATAATGGATCTGAACATATAATCTTCCACCAAATAAACCATATAGTAATCAACTACCAGATGTAATCAACACTACTAGTCACCCCCACTAGTAGAAAAAGGGTCAAATGTTCAGATCATTAGTACCGGTTTGTATTTGAGCCGGCACTAATGTGACCATTAGTGCGGGTTCCAATGGCTAGGCGGGCCACTCTCATTAGTACCAGTTCGTGCCGAACTTTTAGCACCGGTTCGTGCCACGAGCCAGTACTAAAGAGAGTGGTGGCAGGATGTTGTCAGTCTGGGGCCCCTCCAGCACCTTTAGTACCGGTTTGTGCGTCGAACCGGTACTAAAGATCGTCCTATATAAACCCTTCGCCCAACCGCACTCTATTCTTGCCCCTTTCCCCTCTCCTCTCTGTTCTTACCTTCTTCCTCGAGCTCATCACACATTTTGCCCAAATTTTGTCAAGATTTGAAGGCCCCCATCCATTCAAATGATCACAAAGGTTAGCAACTTTGTCCTTTCATCTCTCATTGCTAGATTAGCTCCTGCAATCGTTTATATAGTTATTAATTTGTGGGTTTTAGTAATTTGGGAGGAATTATATGTGGTAGTATTTGATTTATATGCAATTTGAGGTCAAAATAACACTTAGTTTGCATATGTAGGTGTGGTTGCCTTCTAAATCTCCGTCATAACCACCGTCAATCGCCCGCAACGTCCCGTGGCCGGCACCACCTTGTGGTGAGCCTCTTGTTATAAAAAATTCATGTTTGTGTGATTTGGATATATAGTTACTCGTATAATTATCTTACCCGTACGTTGTTTGTTATACATAGTGCCATGGTTTGGATATCCGTCCCCGTCGGCCCTCATCCTTGTTATGATTCGGATGTGGTATATTCTCTTTTAAAACTATTTGTTGCATTTCGTGTTTATGACAAATTATGCCCATCAAGTTGACATAGATATTTTTATCTAGGAGGTATGTGAACCGGAAATTCCAACCAACCCTATTGTCGAGAGGTTAAATTTAGTTGAAAGAGAAAACGAGTACTTGAAAGAAAAATTGAAAAGAATTGAGGGGAAGAAGATGGAATTGGAGTTGCATGTTGCCGATGTCGTCAATGATCACAAGATCAAGATGGAGAAAATGCGCTTGAAGATTAGAAAGATTAGAAAATATGCCATCGATAGTGAGGCTTGGTATCATTATGCTGTTGGATCAATTGTTACCTTAGTTGCGATCTTGATCGCATTTGTTGTTGCATTTAAATGCTTTAGCTAGAGAGTTATTTGTTTGTTGCATTTAAATGTTGTATGAACTTTATGTATGAACTTGTATTAATTTGGTCTTTTCGGTGTTGTGTAATGAAGATGAGCCGACAATGGATGTATGACGACCGATGCTCTCTCGAGTTCATTAATGGCGTGCATACTTTTCTGCTTGCGGCTGAGGCAAACAAGCGGGCGGATGTTTTTATGCCTTGTCCATGTGCTGGCTGTAAGAATGATCACAATTACTCTAACTCAAGAACCATTCACATCCACCTGTTTGAGTCTAGTTTCATGTCAGGACCCCGATCCTAAGTCACACCGATCTAGCATGTAACACATCATATCACTTTGCGGCCTCACGCACGGTATTCCCACGGGTGCCACCTTACCTGGCCCGGGACCGTTTGCGCCTTTTGGCTCACGTATATGATAGTGTCACTAGGATCCATATGACAAAGAACCCGGGCTGACATGGCTAGTCGTGAACCCAAAGTGGCACTAACTTACAGGGACAGGCATCCATGACCCAGCATCGAACGTGTCGGTCATCAGCGAGTGAATCCAGGCTGTAGCACTGGGCTAGCAGGACTCCGGTGAACCGGGCTGTAGCGGGCTAACAAGACTCCGGTATTCATCGCGTGACATTTCCCCGAAGGGACAGACACAGGAACGAAGAAGGACACATGCCGGCCAGCCTAAGTGTTCCGGAGCAGTAGCAAGCTACCATGGCTCAGTGGAAACACTAGGAGACATTTCCCGGTAAGAGAGGCTACTAAGGATAAACAACTAGATAGCCAGATCCCACACATACCAAGCATTTCAATAACATACACACAATATGCTCGACATGTGCAAATACAACATGACTCTACGACTCAAGTATTTATTCATTAGGCTCCGAGGAGCGGGATATTACAAACATGGGTCTCATGACCCAACAATCAGAGCATACAAGTCAAAGCACATGCGGAAGCTTAACATGTCTGAGTACAGACAACTATAAATGAAAAAGGCTGAGAAGCCTGACTATCTACCAGATCCTGCCGAGGGCACAAGATCATAGCTGAGGTAACAAGCTAAACGTCGAAGTCCACGTGGAACTACTAGTGAGACTGAAGTCTCTCTGCAAAAACATAAATTAAGCAACGTGAGTACAAATGTACCCAACAAGACTTACATCAGAACTAACTACATATGCATCATTGTCAACAAAGGGGATGGTGGGGTTTAACTACAGCAAGCCAGCTTTGACTCGGTGGCTATCCTAAACTACGACTGCAAGCAACTCTTTTGAGGAGGCGCACACGAGTACACATATTCACCAACCAATACATCACTATGGAACCGCTCCCGTCTCCCTACGAGAACGCCATCCATAGTACTCACGCTTATCTTGCGTATTTTAGAGTATCCACTTTCACTTGTCTATGAACTGATATAAGCAACCCAGAAGTCCTTTACCGCGGACACGGCTATTCGAATAGATGATGTTAACCCTGCAGGGGTGTACTTCTTCATACATGTTTCCACCACTTAGCGTCTGCACACGACATGTGCTCGGCAGACTTCAAGCGAAAGCCGACGTGGGTGTAGACCACGACCTACCTAAACACTCAAGTCTCTAGTCCAGGTTTATCGCCTATTCGGGTTCCATCCATGAGGAGATCCGGCCGGAGTTTCGCTCACAGCCCCAAACGATGTGAACAGGGTTCCCGAGATACCAAACGGGCATCCGGTACACCGTGCCACGTACCTACCGCATCACAGCCCACCCCTACCGTCAGCGCTGTCCACGGCCTCCAGTAAGCTACAAACACCAGAAACTACTTGCAACTCCTTGACAGAGGACTAGGGTGAATAAGAAGTCGAGCGGGGTCATATTTCAGGGCCCAATGTATGCTAGTAGCTGAATCATGGATCACAAACACAGAACTCAGTTCCTGAGGACGGCTGCAATGAGACAACCCACCATGTACTCCTACATGGCCTCTCACCGCTACCTTTACCAAAACGTGTTCACACACTTAGCTCACACACAGTAGGACATGTTCACACACCTCTGATTCATCCCCGATGAATCAGACCTGACTCAACTCTAAGCAGTAGCAGGCATGACAAACAAACATGAATGAGTAGGCACAACAGGGCTCAAACAACTCCTACTCATGCTAGTGGGTTTCATCTATTTACTGTGGCAATGACAGGTCATGCAAAGGATAAAGGGGTTCAGCTACCGCAGCAAGTAACAGATGAATCGGTGTTGTCCTAATGCATTAAAAGAGAGCAGGAGCGAGAGATTAGGATTGTATCGGAATGAACAAGGGGGTTTTGCTTGCCTGGCACTTCTGAAGATAGCATTGAGTCTTCATCAGTGTCAACGATCACATCATCGGAGTCACGTCTATCGAGAGGGAACAACATCGGCAAACACAGAGGAAACACGATCAATGCAATGCACAATATGATGCATGCTATGACATGGCAATATGAATGTGTTTTGGGCTAATGCACTTAGCTATGATTTAAATGAAGTTGGTTTGAATACAAGATTCAAATTCAAACTCCATATGTGAGAGTTTAAATGCCATTTATTTGTTTTGTCCAAAACAGAGGACAAACATTGTTCAAACATGCATGGAAATGGTACAGATGGATTCCTTGAATTTTTCTGATAATTTTTCATATATAACTTATTTCCATTGGAGTTACGGTTGAATTTCTATGATTTATTGAAGTTTAGGGCCTTTTCTGAAATTTCCTGAATAATAATAAATCCATAAATGATTTATGGCGTCAGCACCACGTCACTTTGACGTCAGCAGAGTCAACTGGGTGCCCCAGGTCAAACCTGACCAGTGGGGTCCACTGGTCCGTGACTGGGGCTGGTTAGTGCCACTGACGTGTGGGCCCAGTCAACGGCCACGTCAGCGCGGTCAAAACTGACGCGTGGGGCCACTGCAATTAGATTAAACCTAATCTATTTTAGTTAGCCGGTTAGTTAGGCCGCAGGGCCCGCATGTCAGTGAGAGTGTGGGTTAATTAGTGGAGTCATTAACTACTAACGACGGTGCCACGTCAGCTGCCGGCGTTTAACCGCCGGCGACCTCAGATCGCGGCGGCGTCCGCATCGGGATTGTGCTACAGGCCATGGTTTGGGGCGCGGGGAGCATCTACGGGGAGCTGGCGGAGTGGCGCTTCCAGTGGTGGAGGCGGCTGGAGCGGAGGTGGCCGGAGTTGAGCACGACGTCGACCTCGGCAGCGGCCGGAGCTCGCGCGAGCTTGGGGTCGGTGTTAGGGGGCACGGCAGGAGGAGCTGGGGCGTGCTACGGACTCCTGAGATCGCGGTGAGCACGACGGTGGGCTCGGAAACAAGCTGCGGTGGCTGTGGCCACGGCCACGCCATGGCCGGCGGCGAGAAGCTCTCGGCCGCGGTGGAGAAAGAAGCTAGGGGATGAGCGCGAGCTTGAGAGAAGGGGGAAGAGGAAGAGGGGCTCACAGTGGATCGAACGGAGGGGTCAGCGAGCTCGGGGGAGCTTCTGCGACGGCGAATTTACGGCGGCGATCTCCGGGCACCGGGGATGAAGACGACGACACTCCGGTCGACTGGGGCCTCCTCTGGTCGTGTGCGTCGGTGTGCAGCTCCATGGGGTCGGGACGGAGCTCAGGGATGCGGAGAGGGAGCGAGGAAGTGGCTGTGGCCGCGGTGGTTGCGAGCGACGTTGGCGGCGGCTCTCGGTGGGGAGAGCAGAGGAAGGGGAGAGATCCAGAGAGAGTGAGAGAGCGTCGGGGGGGTTGCGTGGCGTCGCGGGAGGCGACCAGGGCGACGAGGGGGTAGCCAGGCAGGCAAGGAGGAGCTGGCGCGGCTCGCCTGCGCGCCGGGCACGCACCTGCTTCGGGGCGAGGGGAGGAAGACGACGGAGGGGCTGCAGTGGTGGGCTGGGCCGATTGTGCTGGGCCACCAGGTGAGTGGGCCTCAGGTAAGCGTCAGGTAAGTCCTTCTCTCTCTCTCTTTTATTTGTTTTAGTTTTCTATTTTTTATTACTCTGTTTTGAATTAGTAAAAATACTAACTCATTTTATAAAATCCCGACAAAAATTGTGGGCACTATTTGGATTATTTCCAATAGCCCCCAAGTACTTTCAGGATTATTTGGACATTTAAAAAATATTATAAAATTTAAATGTCCAAATTCAAATACTTATGAATTAATCCAGTGACCAAATGTGACATGAAAAATGTGCAGCACCTCTGGTTCTGGTTTAAAGCATTTTTCCAGAAATGATGAACATTTTCTAAAGCCATTTGAATTCACTGAAAAATATTTTTGGTTGAACCTATTTGAATTCCTTTAATGCTAGGGTTTAGGCAATCCCCATTTCAAGTTTCATAAAATTTTAAACATGATGCATGGATGCTAAAGCGAAAACAAACAAGGGCTGATCTGGGGCTGTGACATTTCATGCCCCACTATAATGTTTGGACCAAGCATGGAGAAAGAGGGGTTATGATGGAAGATAATGAAGAAGAAGAGGACAATGACAACTATCCTGGCCATGGGTTCCCTGAATGCAATGATACAACAATGGGGGAAGAAGCTGAGCCGGCAATGGGGGAAGAAGCTGAAGAAGAGGCATCAGATGAGCCTGCTGATGATCTAGGTCGGGCCATTGCTGATGCAAAGAGAAACTATACAAGTGAAAAGGAGAAGAAAAAGTTGCAGCGCATGTTAGAGGATCACAAGAAATTGTTGTACCCAAATTGCGAAGATGACAAGAAAAAGTTGGGCACCACACTGGAATTGTTGCAATGGAAGGCAGAGAATGGTGTATCTTACAAGGGATTTGGAAAGTTGCTGGTAATGATAAAGAATATGCTTCCAAAGGACAACGAATTGCCCGATAGTACGTACGAAGCAAAGAAGGCTGTCTGCCCTCTAGGGTTAGAGGTGCAGAAGTACATGCATGCCCTAATGACTGCATCATCTACTGTAGTGAGTACGAGGATTTGAACGCGTGCCCGGTATGCGGTGCATTGCGCTATAAGATCAGCCGCGATGACCCTGGTGATGTCGAGGGCGAGCGCCCCAGGAAAAAGATTCCTGCCAAGGTGACGTGGTATGCTCCTATAATACCACTATTGAAACGTTTCTTCCAAAACAAAGAGCATGCCAAGGCGATGCGATGGCACAGAGAAGACCGTAAGAAAGACGGAAAGTTAAGAGTACCCGCTGACGGGTTGCGGTGGAGAAAAATCGAGAGAAAGTACAGGGAGGAGTTTGCCGGTGACGCAAGGAACGTATGGTTTGGTCTAAGCACAGATGGCATTAATCCTTTTGGGGAGCAGAGCAACGACCATAGCACATGGCCGGTGACTCTATGTATGTATAACCTTCCTCCTTGGTTGTGCATGAAGTGGAAGTTCATTATGATGCCAGTGCTCATCCAAGGCCCTAAGCAACCCGACAACGACATTGATGTGTACCTAAGGCCATTAGTTGAAGAACTCTTACAACTGTGGAATGGAACAGGTGTACGTGCATGGGATGAGCACGGATAGGAAGAGTTTGACCTAAAGGCATTGCTGTTCGTGACCATCAATGATTGGCCTGCTCTCAGTAACCTTTCAGGACAGACAAACAAGGGATACCGTGCATGCACGCACTATTTGGATGATACCGACAATATATATTTGGATAATTGTAGGAAGAATGTGTACCTTGGACATCGTCGATTTCTTCCGAGCAGGCATCCCGTAAGAAAGAAAGGCAAGCATTTCAAAGGTGAGGCGGATCACCGGACGAAGCCAGCGTACTGGTGTTGATGTACATGATATGGTCAAGGATTTGAAGGTAGTCTTTGGAAAAGGTCCTGGCAGACAACCTATTCTGAACGACGCTGACGGACGCACACCCATGTGGAAGAAGAAATCTATATTTTGGGACCTGCCATATTGGAAAGACCTAGAGGTCCGCTCTGCAACCGACGTGATGCACGTGACGAAGAATCTTTGTGTGACCCTGCTTGGCTTCTTAGATGTGTATGGGAAGACAAAAGATACACCAAAGGCACGGGAGGACCAGCAATGTATGCATGGAAAAAACGGCATACATCAGGGTCATGCCAGCTATGCTCTTACCAAAGAAGAGAAGGAAATCTTCTTTGAATGCTTGCTCAGTGTTAAGGTACCGTCTGGCTTCTCGTCGAATATAAAGGGAATAATAAATATGCAGAGAAAAAGTTCCAGAACATAAAGTCTCATGACTGCCACGTGATTAGGATGCAACTGTTTCCGGTTGCATTGAGGGTGCTTCTACCGGAAAACATTCGATTAGCCATTGTGAAGCTATGTGCATTCCTCAATGCAATCTCTCACAAGGTAATTGATCCAGAAATCATACCAAGGTTAGAGAATAATTTGGTGCAATGTTTTGTCAGTTTTGAGTTGGTGTTCCCACCATCCTTCTTCCACATCATGACACACCTCCTAGTTCACCTATGCGAAGAGATTAACATTCTTGGTCCTGTATTTCTACACAATATGTTCCCCTTTGAGAGGTTCATGGGAGTCTTAAAGAAGTATGTTCATAACCGTGCTAGGCCAAAAGGAAGCATCTCCAAGGGCCATGAAAATGAGGAGGTCATTGAGTTTTGTATTGACTTTATTCCTGACCTTAAGCTGACTGGTGTTCCTGAATCGCGGCATAAGGGCAGACTGGATGGAAAAGGCACGCTAGGAGGGGATCAAATAATATGTAAGGACGGGCATACTCTCAGCCAAGCACACTACACAGTTCTACAGAATTCCGCCTTGGTGGCTCCGTATATGGCTACACAATAATATGTAAGGACGGGCATACTCTCAGCCAAACACCTAGAGATCCCTGATGACTTGATTACACGTGAACAAACGGGGACTTTGGCCGGCTGGTTGCAGACACGTGCCATGCATGACGCCGCTATTGAAGATGACCTGTACTTGCTATCCTAGTTACCATCTTAGAATAGAATGACTTTCAAGGGTACGAGATAAATGGGAATACATTTTACACGAGCGCCCAAGATAAGAAGAGCACCAACCAAAACAGTGGTGTCCGCTTTGATGCAGCAACCAAGACGGGAAAGGAAACATATTATGGTGACATAGAGGACATATGGGAACTTCACTATGGACGTGGTTTTAAGGTCATTTTGTTTCGGTGCAAATGGGTGAATATGACACGAGGCGGGATAATGGAAGACCCACAGTATGGAATGACAATAGTGGATCTCAACAATCTTGCGTATGCAGACGAACCATTCGTCCTAGCCAATGATGTGGCACAGATTTTCTATGTGAAGGACATGTCCACCAAGCCGAGAAAAAGAAAAGATAAGGTAGCGAATGCATCATACGACGAGCCAAAGCGCCAGATAGTTCTTTCTGGGAAAAGAAACATCGTGGGAGTGGATGACAAGACAGACATGTCAGAAGATTATGAAAAGTTTCATCAAATTGCTCCATTCACAGTGAATATTGACCCGAGCATCCAGTTAAATGATGAAGATTGTCCGTGGTTACAGCGCAAAGGGACACACGCGAAGAAAAAGTTTCACACGGCCCAAAAATCCCACTCTGGAATGTGATCGGCTTCTCACTATCAACACTTTCTTCTCTAGTGAGTTTCCGGACTTATATATCTGGAAAGTCCCGCTTCGAACAAACCGAATGGAATCTTTGTAATAGTTAGGGTACTTATGTGTTTTGGCATTTGAAACGCGAAGAAATTTTATGTGCAAACAAATTATTTCATGCATTTACTGATTTTTTAGCTAAATGACCCTCAAATTGAAAAATACTTCAAATGAACTCTGAAAAGGTTGAAAGTTGGCACGGTATCATAATTTCACCGACATAGCATGTGCAAAAAAGTAGAGAGGGTTACGGCAAAAACTTGATGCACTTTGTGTACAAAATGGACAATCTCTTTCGAACTAAATACAACAAAAAACTTTTGGGGAATGTAGTGATTTAAAAATTTTCCTAGGCACACGCAAGATCATGGTGATGCATAGCAACGAGAGGGGAAGTGTCGGTGTCAAAACCGGCGGATCTCGGGTAGGGGGTCCTGAACTGTGCGTCTAGGCGGATGGTAACAGGAGACAAGGGACACGATGTTTTACCCAGGTTCGGGCCCTCTTGATGGAGGTAAAACCCTACATCCTGCTTGATTAATATTGATGATGTGTGTTACAAGAGTAGATCTACCACGAGATCAAGGAGGCTAAACCCTAGAAGCTAGCCTATGGTATGATTTTTGTTCGTCCTACGGACTAAAGCTATCCAGTTTATATAAGCACCGGAGAGGGCTAGGGTTACACAGAGTCGGTTACAATGGTAGGAGATCTACATATCCGTATCGCCAAGCTTGCCTTCCACGCCAAGGAAAGTCCCATCCGGACACGGGACGAAGTCTTCAATCTTGTATCTTCATAGTCTTGGAGTCCGGCCGATGATGATAGTTTGGCTATCCGGACACCCCCTAGTCCAGTACTCCCTCAGTAGCCCCTGAACCAGGCTTCAATGACGATGAGTCCGGCACGCATATTGTCTTTGGCATTGCAAGGCGGGTTCCTCCTCCGAATAATCTATAGAAGATTGTGAACACCAGGATAGTGTCCGGCTCTGTAAAATAATTTCCACATACCACCGTAGAGAGTATAATATTTACACAAGTTCAATCTGCTAACGTATTTCGTGGCGTGACGTCACACCACTACCAAGCCTTTACTCAAATTGTTTTTATTGTACCACCTCAGCGCGTTTAGCGAAGCGGTTTCCTTGGCACGTCTTGTCGAAGCAGAGATCGTGTTCCCATTATTCCGGGATTCCCATCAATACGGACGTGGGTAACCCAACCGCGCCCGTTGCCACGCCCCCTCCATCGAAGGCGGGTTCCAAACGGTCACGGGGACGGCTCTTGGTATTCTTCCTCTTTATAATGAGACCAAGGCCTGTTCTTTTTCTTCAATCCTCAATCGAATCCGCCCCTCGCTCCCGAGTTCCAATACCCAGGGATCCAGATTCGGGTACCTTCGACCTTCGACAATGTCCGGCTCGGACCTACAAGGCCGGTGGATGCCCTCTTCCGTCACGGAAGAAGACGTGCTAAAGCTGAGAGACGCCAGGTACTTGACCTACGAAATTTCGCATAGGTTGCCTGCCCGAGGGCAAGTTATTCCTACTCCCGAGCCCGGCGAGAGCGTCATGTTCGTGTCTCACCTCTATCGGGTTTAGGCTTCCCGATGGATCCCTTCGTGAGGGGGCTCATGTTTTACTATGGGCTGGAATTCAATGACTTGGCTCCGGAGTCCATCCTCCACATCTCATCATTCATTGTCGTTTGCGAAGCCTTCCTCTGCACTACCCCTCACTTTGGCTTGTGGCTCAAAACCTTCAACGTGGAGCCGAAGATGATTGAGGGGCGTCAGGCAGAGTGCGGCGGGGCGGTTATAAGCAAGAGGGCCGATGCTCCATGGCCCGAGGGCTCTTTTCAGGAGGAGCTCGGCTCGTGGCAACAGGAGTGGTTCTATATCACCGATCCAAGGGGCAGCAGGCAGAAGCCGCCACCCGTCTTCCGCTCGGGCCCTCCACAACGGCTGACGTCATGGGTCAACAAGGGGCTTAACTGGGGGCCGTCCAAAGACGTACCCCTGTTGCAGGACCGGATTCGAGGCCTCCAAGAAAGGAAGATTAATCTGGTCGCAGTGGCATAGGTTATGCTGATCCGGCGCCTTCTGCCCTGCAAACGTCGCCCCCTCCGCCTGTGGGAATTTAATCCGGAGGGGCCACGAGCTCTCCAACACTTCATGGGTTTGACACCCGCGGAGATGTACAAACTGTTCTTCGGATCGCAAGAGATGTGTCCGGACTTGACCGAGGACGCCGGCCTAAGCTGCAATCGCCCGGATACTCAAGTAAGTAGCCCTGTGTCCGGACATATTGTCCATTTATTTATCATGGGTTTGCCTTTTAACCAGCTATCCCTTGGACAGGAGTGGATAGCGCAAGCAAAACTGATACGGTGTCCGGCCCCCTCCCTGAGACCACGCCGGATCCCGTGTTAGTCAAAATGTTGGAGTTTGCGCCTTCGGAGGAGAGCGAAGGGGGGCACAGGGAAACTACCACCTCCGCCAAGGAGGCTTTCAGTAAGGGGGGGGGGTCGAGAGTCCCTCCTTTCAGGGGGAGAAGAGGACTGCTTCCGAAGACCCGGAGGCCAAGGCCTCAAAGCGGGGAAAGAAATCTGCACCGGAAGGTCCTGTGCCAGGAAGAGCCCCGGCCGCACAGTCTCCCCATAGGAATCAGCCCTCCAGCGAGCCGTAAGTAAAAAAAGGGAGAATTTTGTAATAGGGAACGCCCCTATATTATTTCCAAAGGTAACCGAAGTTTTCACCTTGTAGTTCGGATCTCAGCCCATCTCAGCAGAGCTCAACTTCGGGGGACCTTCGTCCGGAGATGATGGAGAGCGAGACGCCTCCATCTGCTGCCCCGTCGGGTGGGGCGGACAACCCTGAGGTGTCGTCAGGGAGGGTCTCCCCGAGTCCGGTGGGGCCGGAGAGTCCGGCACCCATTGGAGTACGGCCGGTGGAGCTGCAGGATTTGCTCAAGAGGGCGTCTATCTCAGAAGATCACCGCGCATTAATGAGTACGGTGATTGAAAGGATCTCATCCTCCGAGAGCGGGTTGTATGAGGCCGTCAGAAGCTTGCTGACGGGATTTGAGGTACACAAAAAATGACATACCTTTTGACAGTTTTGCACATGAAGTGCGCCCTGTATAGATAGTAGCCCCTGAGACTTGGTATGCTGTCGAAAGCGATAGCGTGCCAAGGATCATAATCTCAGTTATAGAATGTCGCCTTTCCTATGCAGGTGGCGGAGCGTTCGGTGGCCAGCCGGACTGATGGATTTGCCGAACTGAAGAGGCAACTCGATGTTGCGGATGCGGACATCGCGCTGGTCGATAAACGACTTAACGAGTCGCAAGGTAGGCGGTTGCTCCGCGGTTGCCTAGTAAGGGAGCTAGCGCCCGTTCCTTACAATTTGTATGCTTGATGCAGATGGTGCCGCTGCTGTGGAAGATCTTCGAGCAGAGCTTGCTCGAGCCAAGGAGCAAGCCAGGATAAGTGATGCGGCCGCCTTGAAGGCAGCAGAAGAGCTAAAAGCCGAAAAGGCTGCTCACTGCCAAAACAGGGGAGAGTTGGCCAGAATGGCCTTGAAATTAAAAGATGCTACCGACCGTTGTGAGGTTATTGAAGGAGAACGCCGAGTGGAGCAAGTGGGCCTGAAGAAGGCTGCCGCCGAAGTCAAGGATGCCCGGAGTGAGATGCGGGCTATGAAGGAGGAACTGTGTCAAGCCGGAGACATTGCGGCTGGAAAGCCCTTTCTTCTGCGTAGGAAGTTCACGAATCTGAAGTATGCTCAGCTGGGCCAGTTGTGTGGTGTGGAGGATCCTTATCTGGATTTGGCGGCGAGTGCGGCGGACGCAGTCGTGCACTTCCGAAGCCAGAAGGATCACGAAATGGAAGAGCTTTACTGGTCTCAATTCCATAGTCTGGAGCGTCCACTTCCATTGACTAATCGGCTGGCTGAGTGGGCTGAGCTGAATAGATTGTCTGGACTTGCCATGACGGATGTGGTCGCTCATCTGTGGCCGGAAAGGCCCAAGCCTAAGAGTTATTTTGGCTTGTTGCAGCAATTCCTTGGAGCGGTGCCGCATATCAAGGCGATGAAGCGGTCGGCATGCATAGAAGGTGCATGGATGGCTCTCGCCCGTGTGAAGACATACTGGGCGGACATGGATGCCACCGCTGGTGCATCCCGGGGTTCGGACAAGAGCCGATTACCCGCCGAGCACTATTTTGAGGAAGTCTTGCAAGGCGCTCGTTTAATAGAGTCGCAGTGCTCGAAAGATGTCATGTTCAAATGACGTGTATGATTTGTGAGATCATGTTTATAATGCAATAGCTTTTTATACTTGTGCGTTCAAGTATTGAACTATCTCCTGTGCGGCCGTATATGTATGAATAACCTGAAAGTTGTAGTCTTTGGCTTCAGCTCCCATGCACATGGTGCGGGGGTGTTTGCAAAAAAGAAAAGAGCTTTTTCACACTTAATCCAACGTCTTGGTCCTTTGAAGGAGGTGATAGCATAGCAAACTAGGCAACCGGACTATAATGCTTTATCACTTTCACTTAGCTATAGGAGCTCGAAGGTGGGGCTACTATATAGCCCCTAGAGGCACCGCGCTCTCCGAACTCGGGGCGCGTACGTGCCTGACCGGGAAGCGATCCTTCGTCAAAGCGGAGGAATTCTAAACATTCCAATAGTCGATCGAGTGGTTGACCAGTCTCTGGCTATATCATGACAGTCAGTTTTCGGCTTTCTCTACTGAGGTGCTCGCCCAGCCGAACCGGGGCACAATCGTAGTAGTTCTCCTGGTGCCGCGTTAGCTGATGGAGCGGAACGTAAGGTAGCAAAACACAGGAGCCGGGCAAACCCAACATTTGACCAAAGCCATGATTCGGAGCTGATGCATATAAGGCCTAACTCGAGACGCCGAGCACTCCCTGAGGTGTTCGGTCTTTATGATACCGGGCAGAACAATGCCCTAAGCCCCTAGTGTCCAGGTACAGGCGGGAACTTCTGACGCGGCCGATGCCAAAACGCCAGCCTCCTCCTCGGTTATGGTAGAAAACCGGGGGATGTGTATCAACAAGAGACAGTAAGAAAGGTTTACGTAGGGTCTTAATCTGAAAAGAATCCTTGCAACGGGTCCCTGCTGCACGTCTGCGCCTGTGTCTCCGTTGTGCTGTATCCTGGACGGGTGTAGCACGTGCTTCATCTGTAAAAGAGAAGGACTTAGTTTGGAAGAAATATCGTGCAAAAGTTGTATTTAAAATAAAGTATAATTTGGAAGATGAATAAAGTTGAGCTTTATTGGCTCTCACCGTTTATACGCTCGGCCCCTTGTAAAGGGGTATGTGGCTGGGAAGCCCCTTGTTTAGTTACTTCGGACTCGCCTAACCGTGTCCGAGGTCTGAATGACTTGTTTTTAGTGGCTTTGACCTGCAAGGTCGGATTAGTGTGTGGCTGTCAAGGCAGTCTCACGTTCTCCATGGTCGAGGAACACTCGGAGTTACTCGTTAATGAGATTATGCCGCGTGGACCGGGCATTTTAAGCGTAAGAGACGCGTAATGTGGTATTGCATTAAAGCGGGCGAAAGCTTCGCGTCCCAGTAGTGCTTAAGGGCTACTGTTATATGGGGCGATATGGAGAGTGAGCTTTTCGCGGCCGAGGTTGTTGGATGAACCAAACACAACCTCTAGTGGTACAGAGCCTGTACAATTGGCTTGAAGGCCTGGCGCCACTCCTTTGAAAGAAGTGCTGCTACGGCGAATTTTGGTAGGGTCTACCCCCATACTGCAGATGGTGTCCTGGTATGGCAGGTGTCGCACTGAGTTTTCGTGTTATCACATGAAGTGAGTTCACTGTTTTGACTTCTAGTGGGAAAGTTTTCTGTTTTTCGGCGTGCTGCTTGTGGGGTTCGTCGTCTTCCCTTTGTGCGTCGAGCCCCTTGCGTTCGGCGTTAAGTCGGCCGGACTGCTTGAAGACCCAACAATCTCTGTGGGTATGGTTTGCATGCTTCCCGGAGGTACTATGTATTTGACATAGCCTATCCAGAATTTTGTTTAGGTTGGATAGCTCGTCGCTATTGTCCTTGAGGGGCAGTGTTTTGTTATTCGGCCGAGAGCTTTTGAATCCGGAGTTGACCGCCGTGCTATTTGGGCCATTTTCCTTATTCCGGCGCTGATCTTTTCTGTGTCGTGATTTCCCATTTCCATCGCTGACTTCGGATGTACTCGGGTCACTGGTGCTGCATCTAGCCAGCCAGCTGTCCTCCCCCATGCAAAAGCGGGTCATGAGGCTTGTTAGTGCGGCCATTGTTCTTGGTTTTTCCTGGCCGAGGTGTCTGGCGAGCCATTCGTCTCGGACATTGTGCTTAAAGGCTGCTAAGGCTTCGGCGTCCGGACAGTCGACTATTTGGTTCTTTTTGGTGAGGAACCTGTTCTAGAATTTGTGTGTTGTCTGTCCGGGCTGTTGAGTTATATATATGACTTAAATCGTCTGCATCCGGAGGGCGGACATAAGTCCCTTGAAAATTTGCTCGAAACGCATCCTCGAGCTCTTCCCAACTTCGAATGGTATTTTCTTGGAGGCTTTTGAGCCAATGCCGAGCTGGCCCTTTGAGCTTGAGGGGTAGGTATTTTATGGCATGGAGATCGTCTCCTCTGGCCATATGTATGTGTAGGATATAATCTTCAATCCAGACTCCGGGGTCTGTTGTTCCGTCATATGCCTCTATGTTTACGGGTTTGAATCCCGCTGGAAATTCATGATCCAGTACCTCATCGGTGAAACATAGTGGGTGTGCGGTGCCCCTGTATTTGGGTGTCCCGTTGTCTTCAAACGCTCGGCGGGTTGTGTTGCTTCCTGGAGTCTTCTTTTTTGGCCCGTAGATAGACCTGACCGGGTCATCCTTTTTCCGAGGATCTTTATGCTGATCGTGTGCCGGCTTGTATGCAGAGCCCCTTGCTGCTCTTACCCTGTCATCTGGTCGTCTATCCGGCCAGGCGGCCTCTTTCTTTTTTGACTGCGGGGGCTCTAAGGCCTCCTCGTCGAATTCGGGCAACAGCTTGCGCTTCGGGTAACTCTTTGCCTGGCGACTAGCGTCATATTTATCTGCGGTATTGAGTACTTTGCTCCATCTCATTCTGAGTGCGTCCTCTGCTGTTTTGAGCTTCCGCTTTTGCTTCTTCAAACTTCTTGCAGTAGCGACGAGCCTTTTATGAAGGTTCTTATGCTCTGGTGATGTCTTCGGCGTCAGATCGTCTAGGCTCTTGTTTTCGCTGGGGATGGGTTGCTTGTCTAGTTCACCGTGTTCAGATGATTGCTTGGTGGCGTGTTCGCCGTCCACTGCTTCGCCCTACTCTAGGGCCGGGTCTGTATGGGTGCGGTTTTTATCGAGGTGGGGCTTCGGGCGGCGCTTGCGTCGCCGTTTTGGTTGTTTGCTGGGGGAGTTGTCCTTCGCCATGTCCCGTTGTTCCTCATTATCGCTTCCTTTTGGTGTATCCACCATGTATACGTCGTGAGTTGGGGTGGCTTTCTAGTGCCCGATAGCCGCTGGTTCTTGGTTGTCTCCGGCATCGTCGTCCATATCGTCGATGTCTTCGGAGTCGAAGTCTAGCATGTCGGTTAGATCGTCGACAGTGGCTGCTAGGTGGGTGGTGGGTGGGCGTTGAATTTCTTCGTTGTCCGCATCCCAACCGTCCTGACCGTAGTCTAGCCGGGGCTCTCCTGATAACGAGAGATACTTTAGCGAGCTCAAGATGTCGCCGAAAGGTGAGTGTTGAAAGATGTCCATGGCGGTGAACTCCATGATCGGCGCCCAACCGGATTCGGTTGGAGGGGGCGCGGGAGGTTCGGAGTACGGCACCTCGGACTCACGGGCTTTATGAGGGACAAGGTCAGTGTTTGGCTCTATGGCCGTAGAGGTTGCAGCCCCCGAGGTGGTGTCTAGCCATCCGTCCTTGATCTGCGCAGCCGGCTCCGAATTGAAGATCGGAGCAGGCTCGAGTGCGGCCTCCAGGGTACTGTCCGGCTGCAGAGCTAAATCATGCCCTTCGTGACAGTGCGGCGCGCTCGGCTGTGGCTCGAATCCATCGAAGATCAAGTCCCCGCGGATGTCAGCCGTGAAGTTCAAACTTTCAAATCTGACCTGATGGCCAGGGGCGTAGCTTTCGATCTGCTCCAGATGGCCAAGCGAATTGGCCTGCAGTGCAAAGCCGCCGAATACGAAGATCTGTCCGGGGAGGAAGGTCTCACCCTGGACTGCGTCGTTGATGATGATCAAAGAAGCCATCGAGCCTATCGTTGACGACACAGAGGAACTCTCAATGAAAGCACCAATGTCGGTGTCAAAACCGGCGGATCTCGGGTAGGGGGTCCCGAACTCTGCGTCTAGGCGGATGGTAACAGGAGACAAGGGACACGATGTTTTACCAACGTTCGGGCCCTCTTGATGGAGGTAAAACCCTACATCCTGCTTGATTAATATTGATGATGTGTGTTACAAGAGTAGATCTACCACGAGATCAAGGAGGCTAAACCCTAGAAGCTAGCCTATGGTATGATTGTTGTTCGTCCTACGGACTAAAGCCATCCGGTTTATATAAGCACCGGAGAGGGCTAGGGTTACACAGAGTCGGTTACAATGGTAGGAGATCTACATATCCGTATCGCCAAGCTTGCCTTCCACGCCAAGGAAAGTCCCATCCGGACACGGGATGAAGTCTTCAATCTTGTATCTTCATAGTCTTGGAGTCTGGCCGATGATGATAGTTCGGCTATCCGGACACCCCCTAGTCCAGGACTCCCTCAGGAAGCGTTATGACAACGCGGTTGATGTAGTCGTACGTCTTCACGATCGACCGATCCTAGTACCGAAAGTACGGCACCTCCGCGATCTGCACATGTTCGGCTCGGTGACGTCCCACGAACTCACAATCTAGCAGAGTGTCGAGGGAGAGCTTCGTCAGCCCGACGGCGTGATGACAGTGATGATGAAGCTACCGGCGCAGGGCTTTGCCTAAGCACTCGATGATATGCCCGAGGTGGATTATGGTGGAGGGGGGCACCGCACACGGCTGGAAACAATCAACTTGTGTGTTCTAGGGTGCTCCCTGCCCCCGTATATAAAGGAGCAAGGGGGGAGGCCGGCCGGCCCTTAGGGCTTGCCAGGAGAGGAGGAGTCCTCCTCCTAGTAGGAGTAGGACTCCCCTTTCCTATTCCTACTAGGAGGGGGAAAGGAAGGAGGAGAGGGAGAAGGAAAGGGGGCGCGCCGCCCCCCTTCCCTAGTCCAATTCGGACCAGAGGGGGAGGGGCGCACGGCCTGCCCTGGCCGGCCCTCTCTCTCTCCACTAAGGCCCATGTGGCCCATTAGTTCTCCCGGGGTGGGGGGAGGGGGGTCCGGTAACCCTCAGGCACTCCGGTTTTCTCCGAAATCACTTGGAACACTTTTGGTGTCCGAAGATAGGTGTCCAATATATCAATCTTTATGTCTCGACCATTTCGAGACACCTCGTCATTTTCGTGATCACATCCGGGACTCCGAACTATCTTCGTTACATCAAAACACATAAACTCATAATACCGATCATCACCGAATGTTAAGCGAGCGGACCCTACGGGTTCGAGAACTATATAGACATGACCGAGACACGTCTTCGGTCAATAACCAATAGCAGAACCTAGATGTTCATATTGGCTCCCACATATTCTACAAAGATCTTTATCTGTCAAACCGAATAACAACATACGTTGTTCCCTTTGTCATCGGTATGTTACTTGCCCGAGATTCGATCGTCGGTATCTCAATACCTAGTTTAATATCATTACCGGCAAGTCTCTTTACTTGTTTCGTAATGCACCATCCCACAACTAACTCATTAGTCACATTGCTTGCAAGGCTTATAGTGATGTGCATTACCGAGAGGGCCCAGAGATACCTCTCCGACAATCGGAGTGACAAATCCTAATCTTGATCTATGCCAACTCAACAAGTACCATCGGAGACACCTGTAGAGCACCTTATAATATCCCAGTTACGTTGTGATGTTTGGTAGCACACAAATTGTTCCTCCAGTATTCGGGAGTTGCATAATCTCATAGTCATAGGAAAATGTATAAGTCATGAAGAAAGCAATAGCAATATACTAAACGATCAAGTGCTAAGAGAACGGAACGGGTCAAGTCAATCACATCATTCTCTAATGATGTGATCTCATTCATCAAATGACAACTCATGTATATGGCTAGAAACTTAACCATCTTTGATTCAACGAGTTAGTCAAGTAGAGGCATACTAGTGACACTCTATTTGTCTATGTATTCACACATGTACTAAGTTTCCGGTTAATACAATTCTAGCATGAATTATAAACATTTATCATGATGTAAGGAAATATATAAATAACAACTTTATTATTGTCTCTAGGGCATATTTCCTTCAGTCTCCCACTTGCACTAGAGTCAACAATCTAGTTCACATCGTCATGTGATTAACACCAATAGTTCACATCTTTATGTGATTAGTTCATATCTCTATGTGACTAATACTCAAAGGATTTACTAGAGTCAATAATCTAGTTCACATTGCTATGGGATTAATAGCCAAAGAGTATTAAGGTGCGATCATGTTTTGCTTGTGAGAGAAGTTTAGTCAATGGGTCTATCACATTCAGAGCCATATGTATTTTACAAATTTTCTATGTCTACAATGCTCTGCATGGAGCTACTCTAGCTAATTGCTCCCACTTTCAATATGTATCTAGATCGAGAATTAGACTCATCCAGATCGGTGTCAAAGCTTGCATTGATGTAACTCTTTACGACGAACTCTTTGTCACCTCCATAACCGAGAAACATTTCCTTATTCCACTAAGGATAATTTTGACTGCTGTCCAGTGATCCATTCCTGGATCACTATTGTATCCTCTTGACAAACTCATGGTGAGGTACACAATAGTTCTGGTACACAACATATCATACTTTATAGAACCTATGACTGAGGCGTAGGGAATGACTTTTCATTCTCTTTCTATTTTATTCCGTGGTCAGGTTTGGAGTCTTTACTCAACTTCACACCTTGCAACACCGGCAAGAACTCCTTCTTTGGCTGTTCCATTTTGAACTACTTCAAATTCTTGTCAAGGTATGTACTCATTGAAAAAACTTATCAAGCGTCTTGAGCTATCTCTATAGATCCCGATGCTCAATATGTAAGCAGCTTCACTGAGGTCTTTCTTTGAAAAACTCCTTTATGCTTTCCAAAAAATTCTACATCGTTTCCGATCAACAATATGACATTCACATATCAACTCATCAAAGCGTATATTCCAACTCCGAGATGCTTGCACCAGTCCATAGATGGATCGCTGGAGCTTGCACATTTTGTTAGCACCTTTAGGATTGACAAAACCTTCTGGTTGTATCATATACAACTCTTCTTTAAGAAATCCATTAAGAAATGCAGGTTTGACATCCACTTGCCAAATTTCATAAAATGCGGCAATTGCTAACATGATTCAGACAGACTTTTAAGCATCAATACAAGTGAGAAAATCTCATTGTAGTCAACATCTTGAACTTGTCGAAAACATTTCTTGTGACAATTCAAGCTTTGTAGATAGTAACACTACTATCAGCATCTGTCTTCCTCTTGAAGATCCATTTATTCTCTATGCCTTGCCGATCATTGGGCAAGTCAACCAAAGTCCACAATTTGTTCTCACACATGGATCCCATCTCAGATTTTATGGCCTCAAGCCATTTCGGGGAATCTGGGCTCATCATCGCTTCCTCATAGTTCGTAGGTTTGTCATGGTTAAGTAACATGACCTCCAGAATAGGATTCCTGTACCACTCTTGTGTGAAATGTATTCTGTTTGGCCTACGAGGTTTGGTAGTAACTTGATCTGAAGTTTCTTGATCATCATCATTTAACTACCTCAGTAATTGGTGTAGGTATCACTAGAACTGATTTCTGTGATGAACTACTTTCCAACTCGAGAGAAGGTACAATTACCTCATCAAGTTCTACTTTCGTCCCACTCACTTATTTCGAGAGAAAGTCCTTCTCTAGAAAGGATCCACTCTTAGCAACAAAGATCTTGCCTTCGGATCTGTGATAGAAGGTGTACCTAACAATTTCTTTTGGGTATCCTATGAAGACGCACTTCTCCGATTTGGGATTGAGCTTATCAAGCTGAAACTTTTTTACATAAGCATTGTGATACGTCTCCAACGTATCTACTTTTCCAAACACTTTTGCCCTTGTTTTGGACTCTAACTTGCATGATTTGAATGAAACTAACCCAGACTGACGCTGTTTTCAGCAGAACTGCCATGATGTTGTTTTATGTGTAGAAAATAAAAGTTCTCGGAATGACCTGCAAATCCACAGAGGCACTTTTTGGAATTAATAAGAATTTCTGGGCGAAAGAAATACACCAGGGGGCCCAGGGCCTGTCCACGAGACAGGGGGGCACGCCCCCCCTATAGGGCGTGCCCCCCTATCTCGTGGGCCCCTTGGACCTCCACCGACCTCAACTCCAACTCTATATATTCCGTTTTACGGAGAAAAAAATCGGAGAGAAAGTTTCATCGCGTTTTACGATACAGAGCCGCCGCCAAGCCCTAATCTCTCTCGGGAGGGCTGGTCTGGAGTCCGTTCGGGGCTCCGGAGAGGGGGATTCGTCGCCGTCGTCATCATCAACCATCCTCCATCACCAATTTCATGATGCTCACCGCCGTGCGTGAGTAATTCCATCGTAGGCTTGCTGGACGGTGATAGGTTGGATGAGATTTACCATGTAATCAAGTTAGTTTTGTTAGGGTTTGATCCCTAGTATCCGCTATGTTCTGAGATTGATGTTGCTATGACTTTGCTATGCTTAATGCTTGTCACTAGGGCCCGAGTAGTGCCATGATTTCAGATCTGAACCTATTATGTTTTCATCAATATATGTGTGTTCTTGATCCTATCTTGCAAGTCTATAGTCACCTGTTATGTGTTATGATCCGACAACCCCGAAGTGACAATAATCCGGATACTTCTCGATGATGACCGTAGTTTGAGGAGTTCATGTATTCACTATGTGTTAATGCTTTGGTCTGGTTCTCTATTAAAAAGAGGCCTTAATATCCCTTAGTTTCCACTAGGACCCCGCTGCCACGGGAGGGTAGGCCAAAAGATGTCATGCAAGTTCTTTTCCATAAGCACATATGACTATTTACGGAATACATGCCTACATTACATTGATGAAATGGAGCTAGTTCTGTGTCACCCTATGTTATAGCTATTACATGAGGAATCGCATCCGACATAATTATCCATCACTGATCCATTTCCTACGAGCTTTTCACATATTGTGCTTCGCTTATTTACTTTTCCGTTGCTGCTGTTATAATCACTACAAAACACCAAAAATATTGCTATTACTATGTTTACTTTTGTCACCGTTACCTTTATTATCATACTACTTTGCTACTAAATACTTTGCTGCAGATACTAAGTTATCCAGGTGTGGTTGAATTGACAACTCAACTGCTAATACTCAAGAATATTCTTTGGCTCCCCTTGTGTCCAATCAATAAATTTGGGTTGAATACTTTACCCTCGAAAGCTGTTGCGATCCCCTACACTTGTGGGTCATCAAGACTAATTTCTGGCGCCGTTGCCGAGGAGCATAGCTCTATTCTCGGAGTCACTTGGGATTTATATCTGTTGATCACTATGAAGAACTTGAAAGACGCTAAAACCAAGATTTTTGCCTCAACTACGAGGGAAGGTAAGGAACTGCCATCTAGCTCTGCACTAGATTCACCTTCCATTATTAGTAAGCTTGCGACACCTAAACCTGCTACTGCTATGAATTCTGATATGTCGCATGTTATCGATGATGCCACTTCTGCTTTGCATGATACTTATGATGAAAGTACTTCTGTGCGTGATACTACTGTGCCATTAGGTAAATTTTTGATGAACAACTTGCTAGGGCTAGAGAGAATGAAATTATTGAAGATGCTATTATTGATGATAGTGATGATGAAAATTCTCCCAATGATTATGTATTTCCTGTTGTTCCTGAGGGTTATCTTGTGAATAAAGAAGCTGTTGAAGCTATTTTTGCTTGCAAAGATACATATGATCTTAAGAAACTATTAGCTAAATGGAAGCAGCAATCTCTTAATGCTAGAATGAAACCTGACCCTGCTTTTGCTACTTCACCTATCTTTGTTACTGATAAGGATTATGAATTCTCTGTTGATCCTGAAATTATTACTTTGGTAGAATCTGATCCTTTTTATGGCCTTGAATCTGAAACTGTTGTGGCACATCTTACCAAGTTGAATGATATAGCCACCTTGTTTACTCATGATGATAGATCTCGGCACTTTTATATCCTTAAGATATTCCTGTTCTCATTAAAGGGTGATGCTAAGACTTTGTATAATTCTCTTGCTCCTGGTTGTGTGCGTAGTCCCCAGGATATGATTTATTACTTCTCTGCTAAATATTTCCCTGCTCATAAGAAACAAGCTGCCTTACGGGATATATATAATTTTGTGCAAATCAAAGAAGAAAGTCTCCCACAAGGTTGGGGGAGGCTTCTCCATTACTTAATGCACTACTGGAAACTGGGAATTTGCCATCAGCCAGCTCTTTGCCATCTGCCAGCTGATGGCAAAGAACATCTTTGCCATCTGCTTATAAAAAACAGATGGCAAAGAACTGACAGATGGCAAATAACATGGTTGCCATCAGCCAATTCTTTGCCATCTGCTAGTGGATGGCAAATAATCTTTGCCATCTGCCAGCAGATGGCAAAGAGGTTGGCAAATCCTGTGGCCGTCAAGAGTGTAACGGCATACTAGCCCCACCTCTTTGTCATCTGCCAGCAGACGGCAAAGATTCTTTGCCATCTGCTGGCAGATGGCAAAGAGATGGGTTATTTTTTTCTAGATAAAAAAACTGTGGGGTTATTTTTTCTTCTCATTGGTTGAAATGTTTGTGTCATGGATTGATGACATGGCAGCCCTAGGGTCCCACATCCATACGTATTCAATTGACACACCCCTTCCCTCAAAAAAAATGACACACCCCCTCAGCTAGCACACACACATCTTATCCGTTCTCCACCCCAACTCACGCACAGCAACCCTAGCGAGCGGCGGTTGGAGGCGCGGGCGACGCGGCGGGGCCCAAGGCGGCGGGAGGCGGGTGCCGCGGCTCACGGCTGTTCGCTCGCTCACGCTGCTGGGCGCGACGCGGCGGGGCACAAGGCGGCGGGAGGCGGGCGCCGCGGCCTGCGGCGACTGGAGCTGCGCGGCACGACAGTGGCCCGCGGTGGAGGGGAGCAGGCTCCCGGCTGTTGGCTCGCGCTGCTGCGGCTGCTGAAGCATCCATGGAGTCGCCAACCCCCAAGTCGCCGTACGAGTGAGTTCCTGAGCCCCAGCATCACGCCTGAACCTCATGCCCCAACCTGTGCTGTTTGAAATAGCCTTTTACCTGTGCTGTTTTTACCTAAAACTTGTAGGTTGGAGCCAATGAATGAACTAGCCCTAGCGCACATCATCCCTTCCCTTGCTAGGGTAAGTTCTTGTCAGGCCATGGTTCTTGTAGATAAAGCGTCCAAGCCCTACTTTATTTCGTTAGTGTAGGCAGTAGGCAGTAGGCTACTTTTTTGTTAAACGAAAAATTCAAAATCTTACATCTGGGTGAAGTCCTTTTCTATTTTCTTATAGCTACAATTCTCAGAGTTTGAATTGATTCAGATTATGTTTGTCTTATTAAACATAAGGAATCATGCATCCGGGAAGGATGTATGATTCTGGTGCTTCAAAGCGAAGGAATAAACAAAAACTAGATATTTGGTTTCTTGTTTACTACAGATAGACTGCGATCCTTGGATGACAAGAGTTTATTGGCTGCTTGTGTTAATCTTGAAGATGCACTTAAGAGTGGAGAACATAAAGATATTGATAGACTTGAATTGTTGTGAGCTACTTTTTCTGCAGGGCTCACTTTAGAAATCTATGGGCCCACTTGATATTCTGAATTTTTTGAAGAAGCGCTCCTGAATCTATCCTAATGCTATTATTGCATACAGAATTTTGTTAAACATTCATGTGACGATTGCATCTGTCGAAAGGAGCTTTTCTAAACTGAAGTTTGTTGAAATCCTACTTGCGTTCGACTATGACACAAGAAAGTCTGAATGTTTGGTAGCTACAACTGAGATACTTAGCTTGTTTATGCCTTCATCTTTTGTAGTAAAAAACATGATTCCAGCATGTGTAGAGTATTAGATTTCAGTTGTTTGTTGTAGTTTGTTTTCAGGGTTCAGTCAATTCTGCATCAATATTTAAAGTTTTAGTATCAAGCGATGATGAGCAAGGTCTGCTTCTGATTGTTGTATGCCAACCCATGTTTTCTATTTGTAGATGGTTGTGTTTTTGTAGTTGGCCTACATCTGGATTACTTTCAACCAAATATCATTTTCTTCATATCGATATCCTATTAATTACTACTACATCAAGGATATTCATGTTGTTGGTTTTCTTACAAATCCACTCATTGGTAATGATGGTTTAATTTCTTTGATATTTTCTTCAGTTTAGGGACAGCTGCAGTTTTACCACCGATGGTGTTGCATGTAAGCTGGATGTTCTCATTGTTCAATTGGCTCTGATCGGGTGAGTTCTTCCCTATTTCCTTTTATGGTAGTACGGTTGTATGCATATGCCTCTTGATATTTACCAGCTCTTCTTAGGATTGCCAAACTAGCATATATATTCTCAGAAAAATTATCATCTACGGCCCATTGTCAGCTATACTACTTTTGAATTCTGTGAAGTTCAGTTCAGATTTGATAGCTATTTCAAAACTCAATATTGTATAACAAGTTTTTTGTTTGAGTGATATCAGCTTTCTGAGTCAGATAATTTTATCGTAAGTGCTTAACTTGATGACTTTGTAAACTTGCAAGACAGAAATTTCATTTTGTAAGGAAGTGAAAGACCTTCTCATTTTCTGATTGTTCTACCTCTCTGACTGAAACAGGAACTTTCGCGCAAAGAAAACACACACAGGGCAGGAACATGAGTACTCTCGCCCTTCCATGTTTCTGGTCGATCGAACTCTTCGGTGACCAGAAAATGAGAAAAGGGCAGGTCGTCGATGTACAGACCACAGGCGCTCGGACGCACGGCCGGCATCATGGTCGTCATAGCTCATAACCCATGAGGGGGTGACGAAGCAAGAAAGGAAGGTTAGTTGACTCTCCTCTAATTCATTTTGTTGCTGTTGAGAAACTCTCCTCTCCGATTCTGATTGTCTTAGTTAGTCCTTGGAAATCTCCCAACATTAGATTAATTTATGCATTAAAAACTACAAAGAGTACAATAGTAGAAATTATAGTCATAGAAACTGATGTGGGTTGCAGAACTCCCCGGCGACGAGCCCAACGGCCTTGTACTTCACCCAGACAAGCACCATTGGGTCGACGTTGCAGCCAGCGGCTGCAGCCATGCATTTGGAAATTGCAGGAGTTTTTTCTTGGAAAAGAAAATATAAAATTTATACCTCTTGTACCACTGATAGAGATGTGCCTTGCTGTAATAAGATGATGGGCTCATGACTTATCTTTCTTGGACAAAACAAGGAATCTAGCCATAACTATGTACATATCTGGATACTCATCTTTTTTTTCTCAAGCTATCATGTCAAGTGTAGAGGAAATGATGATATACAGAATAAGGAGAAAGACATGCTGACAGTACATCCAGTTCCAATTTTCATCATACTATGTGCTAATATATGCTCTGAGTGATAATATGCCACCTTGCGCTATCTACACACGTAACATGTTCTTCTTTTGTATAATTATACACTATAAAATTATTGTATGCTTACCTTTGGTGGAATTTCAGAGTTAAAAGGACATGAAGAGTTAATTTTGGTTGTCCTTTGTTTCATAAAAAATGTTGGTATCATTTAGAACTATGTTTATTTGGTGTAACCGGAATTAATCACTGGTTAAACATATAGAAGGAGTCTCTCTATTGGAAGGGAAAAATATAATATTAGACACCATTTATTTTTCTGCTCGGTGATGCATGCAATGTATCATTTGGCCTTGATTTAATGTACTGCACTTTTCTTCATTGTTCTCTGTTCTTTAATAAGTCAGACTCATATAGAACCTGATATTTCTTAGTGATGTCTTCAAATCCCATGAATGTCATTTTGCACCGAAGGTTTGTAACCATTGGGGAATGTTTTCTTGCTCTGATGTATCAAGTTGCCATGGGGGTGATCTAGAGGTGAAAGCTAGCAAGCCATCTCCTGATATTTTCCTTACTAGCAAGCTTAATGCGGAACACTTATATTTCAGTACTTGTTTGTTTAATTGTGTTATTTATCTGCAGGTCTCTTCCTTGTCCAAAGTATGTCGTACCTAATCAAGACATGTTCATTTAATTTACCCGTCATGTAAATGACACAACATGATTCACTTGTGTATAGTGTAAACATATATTTATTTATGGCAAGCAGGTGTTCAAATTATAGTTGTGAAACGTGTATAGTGTAAGGATATAATTATTAAGGGAAGTGACGTCACAGTGGTCGTGCCTGGTCTTCTCCGAGTCTATGCTTGTGGTTTGTGTTCTTTAGATCTGTTCATGCCCTGATATTGCTATTTGATTTCATTGGAAGGTGAAAATGAATTGATATAAGAAAAAATAAAATTAAATGGGGCAATATAGTCACGTTGCTATCTGCCAGCAGATGGCAAAGAGCTTTGCCATTAGCTGGCAGATGGCAAAGAGGCCACGTGTCATCTACATGTAAAATTTGGGCTGGCCTATTTGGGCTCTTTGCCATCTGCCGGCAGATGGCAAAGCTCTTTGCCATGTGCTGGCAGATGGCAAAGCATGCAGCCTTTGCCATCTATTGGCAGACGGCAAAGAGGGCCTGCAGCCTTTGCCATCTGCTGGCAGACGGCAAAGTTTGCCATTAGCCTTCTAACATGGCTAACCCCGTTAAGAGGCTTTGCCATTTGCTAGCTGATGGCAAAGCCACAGGCTCTTTGCCATCAGCCAGCAGTTGGCAAAGATGCCTTTACCGACAGGGTTTCAGACAAACTGTTTGCCATCTGCTGGCAGATGGCAAAGCCTTTGCCATCCGCTGACCATGCCTTTGCCATCTGCCATGTCAGATGGCAAAGTGCCAGATTCCAGTAGTGATGTTTGCCTGATTATCCACTTAAGAAAAATGAAATACTTGATATCTTTTATAATGGACTAACCGATGCTTCCAAGGACTACTTGGATAGTTGTGCTGGTTGTGTTTTCAGGGAAAGAACAGTCGACGAAGCTGAGTTACTATTGAATAGTATGTTGACTAATGAAAATAATTGGACTCTCCCTGAGCCAATTCCCGAGGAAATTCCTGAACCAATTGAGGCAACTCCTGAGCCTATTCCTAAACCCACTCCGAAGAAGAGAGGTGTTCTATTTCTCAGTCCTGAAGATATGCAAGAGGCAAAGAAATCAATGAAAGAAAAAGGTATTAAAGTTGAAGACGTTAAGAATTTACCTCCTATTGAAGAAATACATGGTCTTAATATACCGCCTGTCGAAGAAACACATTGTCTTCATAACCCGACATAGGTAGTAAAGGTAAATTCTCTCTATAGATATGATAAAGATGAAATACCATCTACTAAATTTCATAGCCCTTGCTTAGATGAATTTGATGATTTCATGAACAGACAAGCAAATTTCAATGATTATGTTGGTAGACAATTGAATAATAATGCTTCTACGATAGTATGCTTGAATGATTATGTAGCTAGAGTTAAAGGTGAACTTAAACTCACTAGTAAACATGCTTCCATGATTGCTACTCAAGCTGAACAAGTACTTAAGGCTCAAAATGAATTGCTTACTGAATTAAATAATAAAAATGACTTTGCTGTTAGAGTGGCTACTAGAACTGGTAGAATCACTCGGGAACCTTTGTATCCTGAAGGCCACCCTAAAAGAATTGAACAAGATTCTCAGAATAATAATCTAGATGCTCCTAGTTCTTCTAAGAAGAAGAAAAAGAAGAATGATAGGATTTTGCAAACTTCTAGTGAACCTAATGTAGAAATAGCTGAGAATCCTAATAATACTTATATCTCTGATGGTGAAACACAATCCGGAGATGATCATGAACCCGATGATAATGCTAATAATGATGTTCATGTAGATGCTCAACCTAGTAATAACACTGAAATTGAAATTGAACCTGCGGTTGGTCTTGATAACCCAGAATCAAGAAACCAATGTTATGATAAGACATATTTTGTTGCTAGGAAGCACGGTAAAGAAAGAGAACCATGGGTTCAGAAACCCTTGCCCTTTCCTCCTAAACCATCCATGTCAAAGGATGATGAGGACTTTGAGCGTTTTGCTGAAATGATTATACCTATTTTCTTATGCATGCGCTTAACTAATATGCTTAAAACAAACCCTTATGCTAAATATATGAAAGATATCATCACTAATAAGAGGAAAATACCTGAAACTGAGATTTCCACCATGCTTGCCAACTATACCTTTAAGGGTGGAATACCTAAGAAACTTGGTGATCCCGGAGTACCCACTATACCTTGCTCTATTAAAAGAAATTATGTTAAAACTGCTTTATGTGAATTAGGAGCCGGTGTTAGTGTTATGCCTCTTTCCTTGTATCGTAGACTTGAATTACGTAAGTTGACAGCTACTGAGATATCTTTGAAAATGGCTGACAAATCAACTGCTATACCTATCGGCATTTGTGAGGATGTGCCTGTTGTTGTTGCAAATGTTACTATCTTAACAGACTTCATTATTCTTGATATTCCCGAGGACGATAGTATGTCGATTATTCTTGGTAGACCCTTTTTAAATACTACAGGAGCTGTTATTGATTGCAACAAGGGAAATGTCACCTTTCATGTTAATGGAAATGAGCATACGGTACATTTTGCGAGGAAGCAGATCCAAGTTCATAGCATAAATACTATTGAGAAAATTCCATCAATTATTATTGGATGTTTTGAATTTCCTCTCCCAACTGTCAAGAAAAAGTATGATACTCTTATTGTTGGGGATTTTCATATCCCCGTTGAGGTAACTTAGTGTCACTTCGAAATTTCTCCGGTTCCATGTTATTCGGAATGAGTTTGTTAACATGACTTGATCAACCTTGTTAGTGGATTCATTTTGATGATCATGAGATGGATGAGACTAGAAGGCACAACCTTCTGTATTTTCTTTTTTACTTTCTGTCTTTTAAAATAAATAAAGCAAAAATAGTATCATCCGTTTTTCTGATTTATCCGTGCAATAAAAAATAGTCCGAAAATAAAAGTGCTCCAAATGCCTTGCAAATTTAGTATGATTTTTATGGAATATTTGAGGATTTTAGGCACTGAAAACACTACAGGAGGGGCAAGCACCAGGCCACGAGAGTGGAGGGCGCGCCCCCCTATCTCGTGGGCCCCTGGTAGCCCCCCTCCACTTATACCAGCACCCACACACTCCATCTTCTACCCAAAAAAATCCCCATCCAGCTCAAGCAGGAGTTCTAGCTTGTTTTGCTGCGATTTTTGATCTCTTAGCTCAAAGCTCCATTCACAAAACTGCTTGGGGAGATTGTTGTTTGGTATGTGACTCCTCCATTGGTCCAATTAGTTTTTGTTCTAGTGCTTTATTCATTGCAAATCCTTGCTGACTTGGTGACCCTGTTCTTGAGCTTGCATGTTAAATTTATGAGGTTCCAAGTAATTCTAATGCATGATATAGGCTCTAGGCACTTGTAGGAGCAGTTGCTACCATTCTTGTTAAGTTTTATTCACTTTTATTTTGAAGTTACTAAAATTTCAGAATTATTTCAGAAAAATAAATATGCTTAGGAGAATGTACCAAGGTGGTTCCTCGGTGAAGAAAGGGCCCAGGATTGCTATACGTGAGCAAGATGTTGAATTACGAAGGAACGCGGATGTACGAGCTTGTGAGTGGCCATCCGATGATTTTATGGTCAAAGCAGGCTTCAACGAGGAATTTGACGCGTATGTACATAATGCTGAGCTGGAGGACTTCCTACAAGATAAGTGCCCCCAGTACTATCAATTGACTGATTCCTTTGTGCGGAGGTTTAAATATAACTGTACGCGTAATTCTCCTATTGTCATATTTGATATTTATGATACATCTTATACCATGGATTTAGAGGATTTCACTATTGCTTGCAAACTCCTGCAGTGGGGAAATATTAATGATCCTCACAAATCTGAATTTAGAGATTTCCTCGCTAGTATTACTGTGGGAGAATCTAGAGACATAGCACAAGCTACCATAGGGAGCATTCATTTTCCTGCTATACATTATTTTCCTCTCTTCATCGGTAGATGTATTAATGGTAAGGATGAAGCATGTCACATGTGTGTCCCTGATCTGAGTATCCTCAAGAGAGTTGTGTTAGGTTTTAAAGGTTATAACTTGGGGGCAATAGTTGCATGTAGGTTGCAGAAAAATAGTAGAAAGGGAAATTTATTTGGAGGAATTTATGCAACCCATGTGGCTAATTATCTTGGTATAGCCCCACGAGAGGGGGATATGATTTTACCTCCTATTTATTTGGATAAAGAAGCTATGTTTAATCATCATTTTCCTGAGAGGAATGAACAATTCCTTCATTATCGACTAATCTATGACAGACGCAACGTCGTCCCTATTACTCTTCCTGCTCCCTACCTTTTTGATTATCAGGCAAAAGGAAGATATGTTGTCACCAGGGAGGAAGCAGCTGAATATGAGAGGAGAGTGGAGGCAGCTCGCCAACACGCTGCAGCTCAGGAGGCGGTTGCCGCTGCATCTCAGTACAACACCGGTTTCACTTATGGATATCAGCCAAGCGATCCCTGGTATTAGACCAACTTAGACCAAAAGCCTAAGCTTGGGGGAGTACGTATTTCTCACCGACTTTACATTCATGTTCACACACTAGTTGTCGGTGCTCATACTCTTTCATTGTATTATCCATGTTAGTTTAAATTTCCTTTTTCTAGTTTTCTTCTTGTGTGTTTGATAAACCTTGAGAAAAACCAAAAAAAATAGTTAGTTTAATTTCCATGTCGGTGTCAAAACCGGCGGATCTCGGGTAGGGGGTCCCGAACTGTGCGTCTAGGCGGATGGTAACAGGAGACAAGGGACACGATGTTTTACCCAGGTTCGGGCCCTCTTGATGGAGGTAAAACCCTACGTCCTCCTTGATTGATATTGATATTGTGGATGTTTACAAGACTGGATCTACCACGAGATCAAGGAGGCTAAACCTAGAAGCTAGCCTATGGTATGATTTTAATGGTTGTTGTCGTGTCCTACGGACTAGAGCCATCCGGTTTATATAGACACCGGAGAGGGCTAGGGTTACATAGAGTCGGTTACAATGGTAGGAGATCTACGTATCCGTATCGCCAAGCTTGCCTTCCACGCCAAGGAAAGTCCCATCCGGACACGGGACGAAGTCTTCAATCTTGTATCTTCATAGTCTTGGAGTCCGGTCGATGATGATAGTCCGGCCGATGATAGTTCGGCCGATGATGGTAGTCCGGCTATCCGGACACCCCCTAATCCGGGACTCCCTCAACCAACTTAGACCAAAAGGCTAAGCTTGGGGGAGTACGTATTTCTCACCGACTTTACATTCATGTTCACACACTACTTGTCGGTGCTCATACTCTTTCATTGTATTATCCATGTTATTTTAAATTTCCTTTTTCTAGTTTTCTTCTTGTGTGTTTGATAAACCTTGAGAAAAACCAAAAAAAATTAGTTAGTTTAATTTCCATGCTTGTAGTAGAAATTAAAATGAAAACCCAAAAAGATTTCCAGTTCTTCTTCTTTCTTGTTGGGAGCTTTCACGTGTAAACAGTTTTATTTTCTTTTCTTTCCTGTGGGGGTCGAGAAGACCATATTGAAATTGTTTAGTGGCTCTCATATGCATGATTATTTATTTAACTTAGAGCCCATTTTATTTGTCTTCTCTCTTGAGTTGAATGCTTGTAGATTCTAGCTTAGTCCAATGCACGTACACTCTTATTATTATACACATCGTTCAGTCGTGCAAGTGAAAGGCAATAATGAAGATATATGGTGGACTTATTGAGATGAGAAAAGCTAGTATGAACTCGACCTCTCTTGTTTTTGTAAATATGGTGAGTTCATCATTCCTGAGTCAGCTTATTATGATGTAAACATATTTGCAATGACATTTAGAGATTATAGTTGCTTGTGCCATGCTTGATTAGCTTTGAGTTATAATGGTTTACCTTGCGTGCCAACATGCTATTAGAATGATTATGATGTGATATGATGGGATGGTATCCTCCTTTGAATGAATTGAGTGACTCGACTTGGCACATGTTTACGCATGTAGTTGAAACAAAATCAACATAGCCTTCACGATATTTATGTTCATGGTGGATTATATCCTACTCATGTTTGTACTCGGTATGAACTAGTTTTAATGCATGTTTATGACTGTTGTCACTCTCTCAGTTGGTCGCTTCCCAGTCTTTTGCTAGCCTTCACCTGTACTAAGCGGGAATACTTCTTGTGCATCCAAACTCCTTAAACCCCAAAGTTGTTCCATATGAGTCCACTATACCTTCCTATATGCGGTATTTACCTGCCGTTCCAAGTAAATTGGTATGTGTCAAACTCTAAACCTTCAAATGAAATTATGTTTTGTATGCTCTAGCCGCTCATGTTTTCACTAGGGCTGCCTATATCTTCCATGCTAGGTGGGTTATTCTCAGAGGAGTGGACTCCGCTCCTCATTCACGAGAAATGGCCGGTAACCGGGATGCCCAGTCCCATGATCCAAAAAGATCAAAGAAAATCAAAATAATTAAACAAAAACTCCCCCGGGGCTGTTGTTAGTTGGAGGCACTCGTTGTTTCGAGCAAGCCATGGATTGATACTTGTTGGTGGTTGGGGGAGTATAAAGTTTTACCATTCTGCGTGGGAACTACCTATAATGCATGTAGTATGGAAGATACAACCATCTCATAGTTGTAGCGTTGACAGCAAAAGTATGCCGATCAAAATGTTATTCAGTTTCTATTTTAAACTCGAGCTCTGGCACCTCTACAAATCCCTGCTTCCCTCTGCGAAGGGCCTATCTATTTACTTTTATGTTGAGTCATCACATTCTTATTAAAAAGCACCCGCTGGAGAGCACACTGTCATTTGCGTTCATTATTATTGGTTTATATTGAGTATGACTTGACTGGATCTCTTTTACAATGAATTACAATGTTTAGTAAGTCCTTGATCTTTAAAGGTGCTCTGCATTTATGTTTTGCGGTCTCAGAAAGGGCTAGCAAGATACCATTTTGTTATATCATGTTATGATTGTTTTGAGAAAGTGTTGTCATCCGAGTTTTATTATTATGGCTTGCTAGCTGATTATGTTATTGATATGAGTAATTGTGAGACCTAAGTGTTATTGTGAGTATGGTTAGTTCATAATATTGCTGAAACTTGAATGCTGGCTTTTCATGTTTACAACAACAAGAGCAAACAGAGTTTGTAAAAGTTTTTCTTTATCACTTTCAGTTTATCAACTTAATTGCTTGAGGACAAGCAAAGGTTTAAGCTTGGGGGAGTTGATATGTCTCCAATGTATCTACTTTTCCAAACACTTTTGCCCTTGTTTTGGACTCTAACTTGCATGATTTGAATGAAACTAACCCGGACTGACGCTGTTTTCAGCAGAACTGCCATGATGTTGTTTTATTTGTAGAAAAGAAAAGTTCTCGAAATGACCTGCAAATCCACGGAGGCACCTTTTGGAATTAATAAGAATTTCTGAGCGAAAGAAATACACCAGGGGGCCCAGGGCCTGTCCACGAGACAGGGGGCGCGCCCCCCCTCTAGGGTGCGCCCCCCTGTTGGGCGCGCCCCCCTGTAGGGCGCGCCCCCTATCTCATGGGCCCCCCTAGACCTCCACCGACCTCAACTCCAACTCTATATCTTCCGTTTCGCGGAGAAAAAAATCAGAGAGAAAGTTTGTTTTACGATACGGTGCCGCCGCCAAGCCCTAATCTCTCTCGGGAGGGCTGATCTGGAGTCCGTTCGGGGCTCCGGAGAGGGGGATTCATCGTTGTCGTCATCATCAACCATCCTCCATCACCAATTTCATGATGCTCACCATCGTGCGTGAGTAATTCCATTTTAGGCTTGCTGGACGGTGATGGGTTGGATGAGATTTACCATGTAATCAAGTTAGTTTTGTTAGGGTTTGATCCCTAGTATCCACTATGTTCTGAGATTGATGTTGCTATGACTTTGCTATGGTTAATGCTCGTCACTAGGGCCCGAGTGCCATGATTTCAGATCTGAACCTACTATGTTTTCATCAATATATGTGTGTTGTTGATCCTATCCTGCAAGTCTATAGTCACCTATTGTGTTATGATCCGACAACCCCGAAGTGACAATAATCAGGATACTTCTCGGTGATGACCGTAGTTTGAGGAGTTCATGTATTCACTATGTGTTAATGCTTTGGCCCGGTTCTCTATTAAATGGAGGCCTTAATATCCCTTAGTTTCCACTAGGACCCCGCTGCCACGGGAGGGTAGGACAAAAGATGTCATGCAAGTTCTTTTCCATAAGCACGTATGACTATTTACGGAATACATGCCTACATTACATTGATGAACTGGAGCTAGTTCTGTGTCACCCTATGTTATAGCTATTACATGAGGAATCGTATCCGGCATAATTATCCATCACTGATCCATTGCCTACGAGCTTTTCTCATATTATTCTTCGCTTATTTACTTTTCCGTTGCTGCTGTTATTATCACTACAAAACACCAAAAATATTGCTATTACTCACCGTTACCTTTATTATCATACTACTTTGCTACTAAATACTTTGCTGCAGATACTAAGTTATCCAGGTGTGGTTGAATTGACAACTCAACTGCTAATACTCAAGAATATTCTTTGGCTCCCCTTGTGTCGAATCAATAAATTTGGGTTGAATACTTTACCCTCGAAAGCTGTTGCGACCCCCTACACTTGTGGGTCATCACATTGCAACCCCAAACTTTAAGAAACGACAGCTTAGGTTTCTTGCTAAACCATAGTTCATATGGTATCGTCTCAACGGATTTTTAGACTGTGCCCTATTTAACGTGAATGTAGCTGTCTCTAATGCATAACCCCAAAACGATAGTGGTAAATCAGTATGAGACATCATAGATCGCACCATATCTAATAAAGTATGGCTACGACGTTGGACACACCATTATGCCGTGGTGTTCTAGGTGGCATGAGTTTGTGAAACTATTCCACATTGTTTCAATTGAAGGCCAAATTCGTAACTCAAATATTCGCCTCTACGATCAAATTGTAGAAACTTTATTTTCTTGTGACGATGATTCTCCACTTCACTCTGAATTTTTTTGAACTTTTCCAATGTTTCATACTTATGTTTCATCAACTAGATATACCCATATCTGCTCAAATCATCTATGAAGGTCGGAAAAATAACGATACCTGCCACGAGCCTCAATACTCATCGAATCACATACATCAGTATGTATTATTTCCAATAAGTCATTTGCTCGCTCCATTGTTCCGGAGAACGGAGCTTTAGTCATCTTGCCCATGAGGCATGGTTCACAAGCATCGAGTGATTCATAATCAAGTGATTCCAAAAGCCCATCAGCATGGAGATTCTTCATGCGCTTTACACCAATATGACCTAAATGACAGTGCCACAATTATGTTGCACTATCATTATCAACTTTGCATCTTTTGGCATCAATATTATGAATATGTGTATCACTATGATCGAGATTCAATAAACCATTCACCTTGGGTGTATGAACGCAGAAGGTTTTATTCATGTAAACAGAATAACAATTATTCTTTAACTCAAATGAATAACCATATTGTAGTAAACATGATCCAATCATATTATGCTCAACGCAAACACCAAATAACATTTATTTTAGGTTCAACACTAATCCTGAAGGTAAAGGGAATGTGCGATGGTGATCTTATTAACCTTGGAATAACTTCCAACACACATCGTCACCTTGCCCTCAACTAGTCTTTGTTCATACTGTAACTCCTGTTTCGAGTTACTAATCATAGCAACTAAACCAGTATCAAATACCCAAGGGCTACTATGAACACTAGTAAAGTACACATCAATAACATGTATATCATATATACTTTTATTCACTTTGCCATTCTTCTTATCCGCCAAATACTTGGGGCAGTTCTGCTTCTAGTGACCAGTCCCTTTGCAGTAGAAGCACTTAGTCTCAGGCTTAGGTCCAGACTTTGGCTTCTTCACTTTGGCAGCAACTTGCTTGCCATTCTTATTGAAGTTCCCCTTCTTCCCTTTGCCCTTTTTCTTGAAACTAGTGGTCTTGTCAACAATCAACACTTGATGTTTTTCTTGATTTCTACCTTCATCAATTTTAGCATCACGAAGAGCTTGGGAATTGTTTTCATCATCCCTTGCATATTATAGTTCATCACGAAGTTCTAGTAGCTTGGTGATAGTGACTAGAGAACTTTGCCAATTACTATCTTATCTGGAAGATTAACTCCCACTTGATTCAAGCAATTGTAGTACCCAGACAATCTGACCACATGCTCACTGGTTGAGCTATTCTCCTCCATCTTGTAGGCAAAGTACTGTCAGAGGTCTCATACCTCTTGACATGGGCATGAGTATGAAATGCCAATTTCAACTCTTGGAACATCTTGTATGCTCCATGGCGTCCAAAACATTTTTGAAGTCCCGGTTCTAAGCCGTAAAGCATGGTGCACTAAACTATCAAGTAGTCATCATACCGAGCTTTGCCAAACGTTCATAACGTCTGCATCTTCTCCTGCATTAGGTACGTCACCTAGCGGTGCATCAAGGACATAATTCTTCTGTGCAGCAATGAGGATAATCCTCAGATCACGAGCTAGTCCGCATCATTGCTACTATCATCTTTCAACATAGTTTTTCTCTAGGAACATATCAAAAATAAATGGGCAGCTACATCGTGAGCTATTGATCTACAACATAGTTATGCAAATACTACCAGGACTAAGTTCATGATAAATTAAAGTTCAATTAATCATATTACTAAAGAACTCCCACTTAGATAGACATCCCTCTAATCATCTAAGTGATCACGTGATCCATATCAGCTAAACCATGTCCGATCATCACGTGAGATGGAGTAGTTTTCAACGGTGAACATCACTATGTTGATCATATCTACTATATGATTCACGCTCGACCTTTCGGTCTCAGTGTTTCTAGGCCATATCTGCATATGCTAGGCTCATCAAGTTTAACCCGAGTATTCTGCGTGTGCAAAGCTGGCTTCCACCCGTTGTATGTGAACATAGAGCTTATCACACCCGATCATCATGTGGTGTCTCGCCACGACGAACTTTCGCAATGGTGCATACTCAGCGAGAACACTTGTACCATGAAATTTAGTGAGAGATCATCTTATAATGCTATCGTAGAACTAAGCAAAATAAGATGCATAAAGGATAAACATCACACGCAATCAATATAAGTGATATGATATGGCCATCATCATCTTGTGCCTTTGATCTCCATCTCCAAAGTACCGTCTGTTGGAAATATGCCCTAGAGGCAATAATAAAAGCATTATTATTATATTTCCTTGTTCATGATAATTGTCTTTTATTCATGCTATAATTGTATTATCCGGAAATCGTAATACACGTGTGAATACATAGACCACAATAAGTCCCTAGTAAGCCTCTAGTTGACTAGCTCGTTGGTCAACAGATAGTCATGGTTTCCTGATTATGGACATTAGATGTCGTTGACAATGGGATCACATCATTAGGAGAATGATGTGATGGACAAGACCCATTCCTAAGCATAGCACAAGATCGTGTAGTTCGTTTTGCTAGAGCTTTTCCAATGTCAAGTATCTCTTCCTTACCATGAGATCGTGTAACTCCCGGATACCGTAGGAGTGCTTTGGGTGTACCAAACGTCACAACATAACTGGGTGACTATAAAGGTGCACTACAGGTATCTCCGAAAGTGTCTGTTGGGTTGACACGGATCGAGACTGGGATTTGTCACTCCGTATGACGGAGAGGTATCACTGGGCCCACTCGGTAGTGCATCATCATAATGAGCTCAAGGTGACCAAGTGTCTGGTCACGGGATCATGCATTACGGTACGAGTAAAGTGACTTGCCGGTAATGAGACTGAACGAGGTATTGGGATACCGATGATCGAGTCTCGGGCAAGTAACATACCGTCTGACAAAGGGAATTGCATACGGGGTTGATTGAATCCTCGATATCGTGGTTCATCTGATGACATCATCGAGGAGCATGTGGGAGCCAACATGGGTATCCAGATCCCGCTGTTGGTTATTGACCGGAGAGCCGTCTCGGTCATGTATGCGTGTCTCCCGAACCCGTAGGGTCTACACACTTAAGGTTCAGTGACGCTAGGGTTATTAGGAAGATTTGTATGTGATTACCGAATGTTGTTCGGAGTCCCGGATGAGATCCTGGATGTGACGAGGAGTTCCGGAACGGTCCGGAGGTAAAGATTTATATATGGGAAGTTGTCATGCAGACACCGGAAAGTTTCGGGGGCATATCGGTATTGTACCGGGGCCACCGGAAGGGTTCCGGGGGTCCACCGGGAGGGGCCACCCCTCTCGGAGGGCCTCATGGGCCGCATGGGGCAGGGAACCAGCCCCTGGAGGGCTGGGCGCCCCCCCTTGGGCCCATGCGCCTAGGGTTGGGGGGGGGGGAACCCTAAAGGGGGCGCACCCCCTTTGCTTGGGGGGCAAGCCCCCTCCCTGGCCGCCGCCCCCCCTCTAGATCTCATCTAGAGGGGGCCGGCCCCCTTCCCCCTTCCCCTATAAATAGAGGGGCGAGGGGAGGGCTGAATACCTGATCTAAGGCGCAGCCCCTCCCCTCCCCAACACCTCTCCTCCTCCGTTGAGCGCTTGGCGAAGCCCTGTCGGAGTACTGCTTCTCCACCATCATCACGCCGTCGTGCTGCTGCTGGAGCCTTCTTCCTCAACCTCTCCTTCCCCCTTTCTGGATCAAGAAGGAGGAGACATCATTCGTACCGTACGTGTGTTGAACGCGGAGGTGATGTCCGTTCAGCACTTGGTCATCGGTGATTTGAATCACGGCGAGTACGACTCCATCATCACCGTTCCCTTGAACGCTTCCGCACGCGATCTACAAGTGGTATGTAGATGCAATCTCTCTCCCATGACTCGTTTCTTAGATGAACTCATAGATGGATCTTCGTGAAACCGTAGGAAATTTTTTATTTTCTGCAACGTTCCCCAACAGTGGCATCATGAGCTAGGTCTATGCGTAGTTCTCTATTGCATGAGTGGAACACAATTTTGTTGTGGGCGTAGATCTTGTCAACTTGCTTGCCGCTACTAGTTTTTTCTTGCTTCAGCAGTATTGTGGGATGAAGCGGCCCGGACCGACCTTACACGTACGCTTACGTGAGACAGGTTCCACCGACTGACATGCACTAGTTGCATAAGGTGGCTAGTGGGTGTCTGTCTCTCCTACTTTAGTTGGAGCGGATTAGATGAAAAGGGTCCTTATGAAGGGTAAATAGAAGTTGAAAAAATCACGTTGTGGTTATTCGTAGGTAAGAAAACGTTCTTGCTAGAACCCAATTGCAGCCACGTAAAAGATGCAACAACAATTAGAGGACGTCTAACTTGTTTTTGCAGCAATTCTCATGTGATGTGATATGGCCAGAAGTTGTGATGAATGATGAATGATATATTGTGATGTATGAGATCATGTTCTTGTAATAGGAATCACGACTTGCATGTCGATGAGTATGAAAGCCGGCAGGAGCCATAGGAGTTGTCTTTATTTTTTGTATGACCTGCGTGTCATTGAAGAACGCCATGTAAATTACTTTACTTTATTGCTAAACGTGTTAGCCATAGAAGTAGAAGTAGTTGTCGGCGTGACAACTTCATGAAGACACAATGATGGAGATCACGATGATGGAGATCATGGTGTCATGCCGGTGACGAAGATGATCATGGAGCCCCGAAGATGGAGATCGAAGGAGCTATATGATATTGGCCATATCATGTCACTACTATATAATTGCATGTGATGTTTATTATGTTGTATGCATCTTGTTTACTTAGAACGGCGGTAGTAACTAAGATGATCCCTTATAATAATTTCAAGAAAGTGTTTCCCCTAACTGTGCACCGTTGCTAAAGTTCGTCGTTTCGAAGCACCACGTGATGATCGGGTGTGATAGATCCTTAAGTTCACATACAACGGGTGTAAGACAGATTTACACATGCAGAACACTTAGGGTTAACTTGATGAGCCTAGCATGTACAGACATGGCCTCGGAACACAGAGACCGAAAGGTCGAACATGAGTCGTATAGAAGATACGATCAACATGGAGATGTTCACCGATGATGACTAGTCCGTCTCACGTGATGATCGGACACGGCCTAGTCGACTCGGATCATGTAACACTTAGATGACTAGAGGGATGTCTAATCTAAGTGGGAGTTCATTAAATAATTTGATTAGGTGAACTTAATTATCATGTACTTAGTCTAAAACTTTTGCAAAATATGTCTTGTAGATCAAATGGCCAACGCTCATGTCAACATGAACTTCAATTCGTTCCTAGAGAAAACCAAGCTGAAAGATGATGGCAGCAACTATTCGGACTAGGTCCGGAACCTCAGGATCATCCTCATAGCAGCCAAGAAAGATTATGTCCTAGATGCACCGCTAGGTGAAGCACCCATCCCAGAGAACCAAGACGTTATGAAAACTTGGCAATCACGTGCTGATGATTACTCCCTCGTTCAGTGCGGCATGCTTTACAGCTTAGAACCGGGGCTCCAAAAGCGTTTTGAGTAGCACGGAGCATATGAGATGTTCGAGGAGCTGAAAATGGTTTTCCAAGCTCATGCCCGGGTCGAGAGATATGAAGTCTCCGACAAGTTCTATAGTTGTAAGATGGAGGGAAATAGTTCTGTCAGTGAGCACATACTCAAAATGTCTGGGTTGCACAACCGCCTGTCCTAGTTGGAGATCAACCTCCCGGAAGAGGCGGTCATTGACAGAATCCTTCAGTCGCTCCCACCGAGCTACAAGAGCTTTGTGTTGAACTACAATATGCAGGGGCTGGTGAAGACCATTCCTGAAGTATTCTCAATGCTGAAGTCAGCAGAGGTTGAAATCAAGAAAGAACATCAAGTGTTGATGGTCAATAAGACCACTAAGTTCAAGAAGGGCAAGGGTAAGAAGAACTTCAAGAAGGACGACAAAGATGTTGCCGCGCCCGGTAAGACAGTTGCTGGGAAGAAGTCAAAGAATGGACTCAAGCCTGAGACTGAGTGCTTTTATTGGAAGGGGAAGGGTCACTGGAAGCGGAACTGCCCCAAATACTTAGCGGACAAGAAGGCCGACAACACCAAAGGTATATTTGATATACATGTAATTGATGTGTACCTTACCAGTACTCGTAGTAACTCCTGAGTATTTGATACCGGTGCCGTTGCTCACATTTGTAACTCACAGCAGGAGCTGCGGAATAAGCAGAGACTGGCGAAGGACGAGGTGACGATGCGCGTCGGGAATGGTTCCAAGGTCGATGTGATCGCCGTCGGCATGCTACCTCTACATTTACCCACGAGATTAGTTATGAACCTCAATAATTGTTATTTAGTGCCAAGTTTGAGCATGAACATTGTATCTGGATCTCGTTTGATACGAGATGGCTACTCATTTAAATCCGAGAATAATGGTTGTTCTATTTATATGAGAGATATGTTTTATGGTCATGCCCCGATGGTCAATGGTTTATTCTTAATGAATCTCGAGTGTAATGTTACACATATTCATAGCGTGAATACCAAAAGATGTAAAGTTGATAACGATAGTCCCACATACTTGTGGCACTGCCGCCTTGGTCACATTGGTGTCAAGCGCATGAAGAAGCTCCATGCTGATGGACTTTTAGAGTCTCTCGATTATGAATCATTTGACACATGCGAACCATGCCTCATGGGCAAAATGACCAAGACTCCGTTCTCCGGAACAATGGAGCGAGCAACCAACTTATTGGAAATCATACATACTGATGTGTGTGGTCCAATGAGCGTTGAGGCTCGCGGAGGATATCGTTATGTTCTCACTCTCACTGATGACTTGAGTAGATATGGGTATGTCTACTTGATGAAACACAAGTCTGAGACCTTTGAAAAGTTCAAGGAATTTCAGAATGAAGTAGAGAATCAACGTCACCGAAAGATAAAATTCTTACGATCGGATCGTGGAGGAGAATATTTAAGTCACAAATTTGGTACACACTTAAGAAAATGTGGAATCGTTTCACAACTCACGCCGCCTGGAACACCTCAGCGTAACGGTGTGTCCGAACGTCATAATCGCACTCTTTTGGATATGGTGCGATCTATGATGTCTCTTACCGATTTACCGCTATCATTTTGGGGATACGCTCTAGAGACAGCTACATTCACTTTAAATAGGGCACCGTCTAAATCAATTGAGACGACACCGTATGAATTATGGTTTGGGAAGAAACCTAAGCTATCGTTTCTAAAAGTTTGGGGATGCGATGCTTATGTCAAGAAACTTCAACCTGAAAAGCTCGAACCCAAGTCGGAAAAATGCGTCTTCATAGGATACCCTAAGGAAACCATTGGGTATACCTTCTACTTAAGATCCGAGGGCAAGATCTTTGTTGCCAAGAACGGATCCTTTCTAGAAAAGAGTTTCTCTCGAAATGAGTAAGTGGGAGGAAAGTAGAACTCGATGAAGTACTACCTCTTCAACCGGAAAGTAGTGCAGCTCAGGAAAATGTTCCTGTGGTGCCTACACCGACTGGAGAGGAAATTAATGATGATGATCAAGGTACTTCTGATCAAGTTGCTACTGAACTTCGTAGGTCCACAAGGACATGTTCCACACCAGAGTGGTATGGCAACCCTGTCCTGGAAATCATGTTGTTAGACAACGGTGAACCTTCGAACTATGAAGAAGCGATGGCGGGCCCAGATTCCAACAAATGGCTAGAAGCCATGCAATCCGAGATAGAATCCATGTATGAAAACAAAGTATGGACTTTGACAGACTTGCCCGATGATCGGCAAGCGATAGAAAACAAATGGATCTTTAAGAAGAAGACAGACGCGGATGGTAATATTACCATCTATAAAGCTCGACTTGTCGCTAAGGGTTATCGACAAGTTCAAGGGATTGACTATGATGAGACTTTCTCTCCCGTAGCGAAGCTTAAGTCCGTCCGAATCATGTTAGCAATTGCCGCATACTATGGTTATGAGATATGGCAGATGGACGTCAAAAACGACATTCCTTAACGGGCATCTTAAGGAAGAACTGTATATGATGCAGCCGGAGGGTTTTGTCGATCCTAAGAATGCTAACAAAGTATGCAAGCTCCAGCGATGCATTTATGGGCTGGTGCAAGCATCTCGGAGTTGGAACATTCGCTTTGATGAGATGATCAAAGCGTTTGGGTTTATGCAGACTTATGGAGAAGCCTGCGTTTACAAGAAAGTGAGTGGGAGCTCTGTAGCATTTCTCATATTATATGTAGATGACATACTTTTGATGGGAAATGATATAGAATTCTTGGACAACATTAAGGCCTACTTGAATAAGTGTTTTTCAATGAAGGACCTTGGAGAAGCTGCTTACATATTAGGCATCAAGATCTATATGGATAGATCGAGACGCCTCATAGGTCTTTCACAAAGCACATACCTTGATAAGATTTTGAAGAAGTTCAAAATGGATCAGTCCAAGAAAGGGTTCTTGCTTGTACTGCAAGGTGTGAGATTGAGCTCGGCTCAATGCCCGACCACGGCAAAAGATAAAGAAGAGATGAGCGTCATCCCCTATGCCTCAGCCATAGGATCTATTATGTATGCCATGCTGTGTACCAGACCTGATGTAAACCTTGCCGTAAGTTTGGTAGGAAGGTACCAAAGTAATCCCGGCAAGGAACACTGGACAGCGGTCAAGAATATCCTGAAGTACCTGAAAAGGACAAAGGACATGTTTCTCGTTTATGGAGGTGACGAAGAGCGCGTCGTGGCGGGGTCTACATGTGAAGCGGAGTACATGGCAGCCTCGGAGGCAGCGCATGAAGCAATTTGGGTGAAGGAGTTCATCACCGACCTAGGAGTCATACCCAATGCGTCGGGGCCGATCAAACTCTTCTGTGACAACACTGGAGCTATTGCCCTTGCCAAGGAGCCCAGGTTTCACAAGAAGACCAGGCACATCAAGCGTCGCTTCAATTCCATCCGTGAAAATTTTCAAGATGGAGACATAGATATTTGCAAAGTACATACGGATTTGAATGTCGCAGATCCGTTGACTAAACCTCTCTCGCGAGCAAAACATGATCAACACCAGAACACTATGGCTGTTCGATTCATCACAATGTAACTAGATTATTGACTCTAGTGCAAGTGGGAGACTGTTGGAAATATGCCCTAGAGGCAATAATAAAAGCATTATTTTTATATTTCCTTGTTCATGATAATTGTCTTTTATTCATGCTATAATTGTATTATCCGGAAATCGTAATACACGTGTGAATACATAGACCACAATACGTCCCTAGTAAGCCTCTAGTTGACTAGCTCGCTGGTCAACAGATAGTCATGGTTTCCTGACTATGGACATTAGATGTCGTTGACAACGGGATCACATCATTAGGAGAATGATGTGATGGACAAGACCCATTCCTAAGCATAGCACAAGATCGTGTAGTTCGTTTTGCTAGAGCTTTTCCAATGTCAAGTATCTCTTCCTTAGACCATGAGATCGTGTAACTCTCGGATACCGTAGGAGTGCTTTGGGTGTACCAAACGTCACAACGTAACTGGGTGACTATAAAGGTCCACTACAGGTATCTCTGAAAGTGTCTGTTGGGTTGACACGGATCGAGACTGGGATTTGTCACTCCGTATGACGGAGAGGTATCACTGGGCCCACTCGGTAGTGCATCGTCATAATGAGCTCAAGGTGACCAAGTGTCTGGTCACGGGATCATGCATTACGGTACGAGTAAAGTGACTTGCCGGTAACGAGACTAAACGAGGTATTGGGATACCGACGATCGAGTCTCGGGCAAGTAACATACCGTCTGACAAAGGGAATTGCATACGGGGTTGATTGAATCCTCGACATCGTGGTTCATCTGATGACATCATCGAGGAGCATGTGGGAGCCAACATGGGTATCCAGATCCCGCTGTTGGTTATTGACCGGAGAGCCGTCTCGGTCATGTCAGCGTGTGTCCCGAACCCGTAGGGTCTACACACTTAAGGTTCGGTGACGCTAGGGTTATTAGGAAGACTTGTATGTGATTACCGAATGTTGTTCGGAGTCCCGGATGAGATCCCGGACGTTACGAGTAGTTCCGGAATGGTCCGGAGGTAAAGATTTATATATGGGAAGTTGTCATGTGGACACCGGAAAGTTTCGGGGGCATATCGGTATTGTACCGGGGCCACCGGAAGGGTTCCGGGGGTCCACCGTGAGGGGCCACCCCTCTCGGAGGGCCTCATGGGCCGCATGGGGCAGGGAACCAGCCCCTGGAGGGCTGCCCCCCCTTGGGCCCATGCGCCTAGGGTTGGGGGGGAACCCTAAAGGGGGCGCACCCCCTTTGCTTGGGGGGCAAGCCCCCTCCCTGGCCGCCGCCCCCCCTCTAGATCTCATCTAGAGGGGGCCTCCCCCCTTCCCCCTTCCCCTATAAATAGAGGGGCGAGGGGAGGGCTGAATACCTGATCCAAGGCGCAGCCCCTCCCCTCCCCAACACCTCTCCTCCTCCGTTGAGCGCTTGGCGAAGCCCTGTCGGAGTACTGCTTCTCCACCATCATCACGCCGTCATGCTACTGCTAGAGCCTTCTTCCTCAACCTCTCCTTCCCCCTTGCTGGATCAAGAAGGAGGAGACGTCGTCCGTACCGTACGTGTGTTGAATGCGGAGGTGCTGTCCGTTCAGCACTTGGTCATCGGTGATTTGAATCACGGCGAGTACGACTCCATCATCACCGTTCCCTTGAATGCTTCCGCACACGATCTACAAGTGGTATGTAGATGCAATCTCTCTCCCATGACTCGTTGCTTAGATGAACTCATAGATGGATCTTGGTGAAACCGTAGGAAAATTTTTATTTTCTGCAACATTCCCCAACACCGTCATGATCACCATCGTCACCGGCGCTACACCTTGATCTCCATCGTAGCATCGTTGTCGTCTCGCCAACTATTGCTTCTACGACTATCGCTACCACTTAGTGATAAAGTAAAGCAATACATGGCTATTGCATTTCATACAATAAAGTGACAACCATATGGATCCTGCCAGTTGCCGATAACTCTGTTATAAAACATGATCATCTCATACAATAAAATTTAGCATCATGTCTTGACCATATCACATCACAACATGCCCTGCAAAAACAAGTTAGACATCCTCTACTTTGTTGTTGCAAGTTTTACGTGGCTGCTCTGGGCTGAGAAAGAACCGTTCTTACCTATGCATCAAAACCACAATGATTTTTCGTCAAGTAGGTGTTGTTTTAACCTTCAACAAGGACCGGGCGTAGCCACACTCGATTCAACTAAAGTTGGATAAACTGACACCCGTCAGCCACCTGTGTGCGAAGCACATCGGTAGAACCAGTCTCGCGTAAGCATATGCGTAATGTCGGTCTGGGCCGCTTCACCAAACAATACCGCCGAATCAAAGTATGACATGCTGGAAAGCAGTATGACTATTATCGCCCACAACTCACTTGTGTTCTACTCGTGCATATAACATCTACGCATTAACCTGGCTCGGATGCCACTGTTGGGGAACATAGTAATTTCAAAATTTTCCTACGCACACGCAAGATCATGGTGATGCATAGCAACGAGAGGGGAGAGTGTTGTCCTCGTACCATCATAGACCGTAAGAAGAAGCGTTATGACAACGCGGTTGATGTATTCGTATGTCTTCAAGATCGACTGATCCTAGTACCGAAAGTATGACACCTCCGTGATCTGCACACGTTCGGCTCGGTGATGTCCCACGAACTCACGGTCCAGCAGAGTGTCAAGGGAGAGCTTCGTCAGCATGACAGCGTGATGACGGTAATGATGAAGCTACCAGCGCAAGGCTTCGCCTAAGCACTACGACAATATGACCGAGGTTGATTAGGGTGCAGGGGCACACCGCACACGGCTGGAAACAATCAACTTGTGTGTTCTAGGGTGCCCCATGCCCCCGTATATAAAGGAGCAAGGGGGAGGCCGGCCAGCCCTTGGGGCGCGCCAGGAGAGGAGGAGTCCTCCTCCTAGTAGGAGTAGGACTCCCCTTTCCTACTCCTACTAGGAGGGGGAAAGGAAGGAGGAGAGGGAGAAGGGAAGGGGGGCACCACCCCCTTCCTTCATCCAATTCATACCACAGGGGGAGGAGCGCACGGCCTGCCCTGGCCGGCCTTCTCTCTCTCCACTAAGGCCCATGTGGGCGATTAGTTCTCCCGGGGGGGGGGTCCGTTAACCCTCCGGCACTCAGGTTTTATCCGAAATCACTTGGAACACTTTCAGTGTCCGAATATAGCCGTCCAATATATCAATATTTATGTCTCGACCATTTCGAGACTCCACGTCATGTCCTTGATCACATCCAGGACTCCGAACTATCTTCGGTACATCAAAACACATACACGCATAAAACCGATCGTCACCGAACGTTAAGCGTGCGGACCCTATGGGTTCAAGAACTATGTAGACATGACCGAGACACGTCTTCGGTCAATAACCAATAGCAGAACCTGGATGTTCATATTGACTCCCACATATTCTATGAAGATCTTTATCGGCCAAACTGCATAACAACATACGTTGTTCCCTTTGTCATCGGTGTGTTACTTGCCTGAGATTCAATCATCGGTATCTCAATACCTAGTTTAATCTCGTTACTGGCAAGTCTCCTTACTCGTTCCGTAATGCATCATCCCGCAACTAACTCATTAGTCACATTCACTACTAGGGAAAACCTTATACACAGAATCTTACCAGTAGCGCGTGTTAAAATGAGGCGCTACTGCTAATTAGCAGTAGCGCATCTGCCAAAACCGCGCTAGTGTTACCCCCTTAGCAGTAGCGCGGCAGGAACTGAATGTGCTACTACTATAATTGCCACACCGTTCCCGACGTGCTAGGTATAGTAGTAGCGCCCTTCTAGAAACGGCGCTACTACTACCGATTTTAGCAGTAGTGTGTTTTCCCCTCCCACGCTACTATTAAATCTATTCTCACCTAACCCCCCGCACATCTTGATACCCTCCTCTTCCTCCCCCAATTCACCACTCTCTCTTCTCCCCCTCGTCGCCGCCGTCTCGCCGCCGTCTCCCCCGACCCCGCCTCGCGACCGTCTCCCCCGACCCCGCCTCACCGCCGTCTCCCTTGGCCCCGACTCGTTGCCGTCTCCCTCGACCCGCCTCGCCGCCATCTCCCCCGACCCCGCCTTGCCGCTGTCTCCCCCGACCCCGCATCGCCGCCGTCTCCCCCGACCCCGCCTCGCCGCCGTCTCCCCCGACCCCATATCTCTCCCTGCCCTCTGTAAGCACTCTCCCCTACCGATCCCTCTTCTTAATTTGCTTAGTATGAACCCTAGCTATTTAGTGCTAGTTAGTATGAATCCTAGGCTATTTTTAGTGTTAGTTAGTTAATTTAGTGTTAGTTAGTTAGTTAGTATGAACCCTTAGCAGTAGTTCCTAGGTACTAATTAGTTAGTAAGAACTAGGTACTAATTAGCTAGGTACTAGTTTATTTTTATTTATAGTAAGTTTATTTTCAGTAAGAACTAATTGAATGAATAGAACATGTTAGTAAGAACTTGTTGCTATTTTTTAGTTAAAGCAATTTTTCCCGCATCGACGTGGACGATGCCTATCCCGCATCCTCGTCGTCGATTCGGTGGAGGACGACACCTGCTTGACCAGATGGGCCATGTCCGGGACTGGGCTCCGCTGGGGTGGTACTGGGAGGCGCTACCTATCGGGGGGTGCAGGTTGGTGAGGAGCCAGCCTGTCGTTGACCCGAACCTTCTTTGGTGGCGGTCGCGTGGGCCAGTGACGGTCCAGAGGCTCGAGGACCCCGCAGAGGTGGTGCATCACCGTGTCAGTGAGGAGGACGCGCATGTTCGTCGCTACTTGTTTGCGTTGGAGCACAAGTTCTCCAATACCTGGCAGGTTCTCTAGGGATCTCACTGGAGCTATGATCCTGTGATGGTTCCTTCTCTGTGGGTGTCCACGGTCCGCGCCGATACCCGTCGTGTGCTAGGGTTTTAGTTGTATTAGTGATGTTATATGTATGACACTATTCGGGATGTATTAGTGATAATATTCGACGATGTACGAACACACATGAGATGATTTACTTTTGCTTATTCAATGCATGCTAATTTGAGTCCTATAAGATATTTTGAAATGTATATCTTGTGTTGCTGAAATATGATATGTGCTTGCCAAAGTGGCCGATCATGTTTGCAGGTTACATCTCCGAGTGGCCTATGTTTTGCCGGAGTGTTGATTCATTTCCGTTCCGGCAAATTTCAGGCGCTCGATATGTCCTATTTTAGCAAAGGTCATGCCGGATTTTTCCGTAAATTTTGGCATGACTTGTGCCAGAATATGTAGGAAATATCGAGTGCCCCGGATTTGTGTGTTGAGTATCCTGGCACTTGTCTTCGATCGATTTTCAATTAATGTTTTAACGATGAACATAGGAAATGTCTGACGATGAAAAGGATTTCGGTATTTGCAAATACTGCAAAGACGAGCGCGGCCTGTGCGACGGAATCTTCCTAGATGATGATAGGCGCTTCAGCATCAAGCTTGACGAGAACTTTGAAGTGGATACAGTAAGTCACAATGACAAGTCTTTTTTTTGTAATTAAGCATGACATATGCTTCATTTACTTCAACTTATAATTTGTTCTGACTATTATACTAGCGTATCCCCTGCCATGCAAGAGTTTTTGTATTGGATAAGATAGGTTGCAGTCGTACTATGGAGGTAAAGAAATTTTACTTGAAGACCGAGCATGGCTATATTTTCCACACAAAATTATACAATTCAGACGACTACACCTATTTTAGATGCAAAACATGGCGAGCACTATGCAAGACTTATGCATTTGAGCCTGATATGGTTATCACCTTTGATATTCGTCCGGAAGATGATATTGAAGGTAATACCGACATCTAGGTCGATGTGCAGACGCCTCCAGTTATACCAAAATGTGAGTTTCTCAACCATATTTTTGTCTTTGATATTGTTTATTCAAAAATAGTTGACAACTAATTTCTATTGATAGCTTATTTTGGTGCAAGCAAACATGTCCAGCGCTTGGTAGACCGGACTGTATACTGTGTCGGGGTTGAAATCAATTGCGAGGAGCTCAGTCGTTATGTTTCATGGCTTGTGGATCTTGATACTGTCAAGACAAATTTTCTTCCTGGATTTAGAAATGTTAGTACTGAAAATGTGCGACCAATAGTGTTCGTACTGAACTACGGTCACATCTATTTAGGAAGGATGGTAAGATTTTTAATATTTGTCCTCAGTGCATCTTTTTCATACATTATTTTTGAAGCTAAACTTCATTGCTAAGTATGTTACCATACGATGTTCTTCAACAGGGAGTCCCGATGAATGTTGTGCCTTATGGGATCAAGACTAAAGGTACCATGAGTATTATTAGCTTACGGCCAAGATATCCTACAGATTACTGTAGTGCATTCAAGATTAGCGATGTATGCTTAATAGTGCAAGACTGGACCAAATATGTGATGGGGGAGCGCAGAGAAGTACTAGGGGGCAGCAAACAGAAGCGCATCCCACGATTAGGAGACAGGTTCATCTGCATGCTCCAACTTGATCAAGGAGGAGAGCTACACGTGTTTTATGTTATTTTACCTAAGAGAGAGCAGCAGGAGTGATTAGCTAGCTAGAAATGAGTTTGAGGATGATGATGTGCTACACATTTACTATGATGATAAAATAGCTAGTGTTGGTGGTAATGACTATGATGATTATTATTAGCTAGTGTTAGTGGTGATTAAATAAATAATGTTGGTGTTAATTACTGCGATGATGATTAAATAGCTTGTGCTGGCGGATTAGATTCAAGTGGAGGCAACATGTGGTGCACATCGAAAGTACTACTAGTCCAAACTAGATCAAGTTTGGATCAGTAGTATACTTTTGACATGCACCACATATTGCCTCCACTTGAACCTAATCCACCTTCATTTGACACACTGGACATAATGATGTAAACCTGATAACTGGTATTGTACCAATATTTGTACGATGGAGAGAAAACCGCATAAATACACTAAAAATAAAAAAATAAAAAATGAATACTAGTAGCGACGGACAGAAAACGCGCTGCCACTAGTTTCATTAGCAATAGCGTGGGGGGTGAACAAACGCTACAACTATTTGTCCTAGCAGTAGCGCGCGCCGGCACGCGTTACTGCTAAGCAATAGCTGTAGCGCCTTATTAGTAGTGCGCCTACCCATGCTACTAGTGAGCACAAAACCAGCGCTACTGCTAGGGTTTCCCTAGTACTGATTGCTTGCAAGTCTTATAGTGATGTGCATTACCGAGAGGGCCCAGAGATACCTCTCCGACAATCAGAGTGACAAATCCTAATCTTGATCTATGCCAACCCAACAAGTACCATCGGAGACACCTGTAGAGCACCTTTATAATCACCTAGTTATGTTGTGACGTTTGGTAGTACACAAAGTGTTCCTCCGATATTCGGGAGTTGCATAATGTCATAGTCATAAGAATATGTATAAGTCATGAAGAAAGCAATAGCAATATACTAAACGATCAAGTGCTAAGCTAGCGGAATGGGTCAAGTCAATCACATCATTCTCTAATGATGTAATCCCGTTTAATCAAATGACAACTCATGTCTATGGCTAGGAAACTTAACCATCTTTGATTCAACGAGCTAGTCAAGTAGAGGCATACTAGTGACACTCTGTTTGTCTATGTATTCACACATGTAAAGTTTCCGGTTAATACAATTCTATCATGAATAATAAACATTTATCATGATGTAAGGATATATATATATATATAACAACTTTACTATTGTCTCTAGGGCATATTTCCTTCAAAAACTACTCAAACATAAATAAAACAGAAAAGAAAAAGAAGAAGAAAAAACTAAATAAAAAAATCCCGCCTACTAGGCCACAATGGCCCGCATATGACTAGAAACCCAACCTCTACTTGGGCCAAGATGCAGGCCTGCTAGCCCCGTAGGCCCAACAGGGCATCGCAGCAGAGGTAGGCCCAGAAGGCCTGCTTTAGAAAGGAGCTCGAGACAGCAGTGGCGACGGGGCTTATAAGCAAGTGCGGGCGCCCCTCGGCTACCGAGGTGGGACTAAACTTCCGCGCCCCTCACCTGGCAGCGCTCCACCTTTAGCACTGGGTGGTGGACCCAACCGGTACTAAAGGGGGGTGGGGTCTTTAGTACCGGTTGGAGCCACGACCCGGTACTAAAGGGGTGACGTTCCCGCCGCTGGGCCTGGCCAAATTTGACCTTTAGTACCGGTTGGTGGCTCCAACCGGTACTAAAGGTCCCTCCTATATAAACAACACTTGGAAAAATTTCATTCTCCCTTTCTCCATCGACGATGCAGCGCCTGCCCCGCTCGATCAACACCGTCGCCCCCGTCGCACGCCGTTGCCGTCGGCGCCCCCGTCCCCGTCGCCGCCCTCGTCCCCGTCGCCGTCCTCGTCTCCATCACCGCCCCCGGCTCATCCCCGTCACGCCGTCCCCGTGTCGCTGCCCCCGTCGCACCCTGGCACGTCCCAGCCCCTATCTCTGCCCCCGTCATCTCGCCTCGCTGTCGCCCCGCTGTCGCCCCGCTGTGAGCTCTCCCCCCTCTCCCCATCTCCCTCGCCGCCGGCCACCATGGCCACCCCTCCCTGAGCCCACACACACACATGCATGATGAACACACACACACACACATTTTCTTAAGTTAATTAGTATATATGTATTTTTGTATGTTTAATTAGTTTAGATGTTTTAGATTATTATTTTTTTCAGTAGTATATATGTATGAATGCATGTTAGATGGATATAATTAGTCTTTAATTAGTATGAAATTTTTGTATATAATGTTTTTTTTCTATTTTTAATGGATGTATGGAAGTTGTTTTTTCTGTTTTTAGTGTTAGATGGTTAATTAGTGTTTATGTTTCTGTTTTTAATTTTATACAATGTTGTATATCCTAGTATAGAAAAAAATTGCATATAAAAAAGTTGCAGAGGAAAAAGTTGACCATATTATATTTGTTAGACGAAGGACTAGGAGAAGTTGCATGGGAAAAAGTTGATCAAAATTTCCTAGTAAAATGACATTGCATACATAGGAATTTTTTTCATAAGAATTTGTTATCGACGTCAACGATGTCCGACCCGCATCCTCGCCGTCGACCGGTTCGCGACGACGTCCTGCTTCAGAGGACCCATGTCCGGTACTGGGCTCCGCCGGGCTGGCACTAGGAGGTGCTACCTTCTGGGGCTCGCGGCTTGGTGAGGAACCCGGCCCCGGGTCCCGTCGTCGACCCTCAGCTCCTTTTTGTGGCGTTCGCATGGGCCACGTTCGATGCAGAGGGAGCCGGCCCTGCCGGAGGTGGTGCATCACCGTGTCAGGAGTAGGACGAGCACGTCCGTCACTACATGGCTGCTATGGACGTCAGGTTCTCCAATAGCTGGCAGTTTCTTTGGGGAGATGACCGGAGCTATGATCCTGTGATGGTTCCTTCTCTTTGGGTGTCCACCACCCACGCCTCAGGAACCGCGAGTGGCCTAGATTCTTCTGTAGTATTCGATCTTTATTGGCTAGCTAGCTAGTGATGTATTCGATATATAATATTCGAGACGATGTATTCGAGATTATATATATTATTCGAGACGATGTATTCCAGATTATGTACTATGATTCAGTTTTTACTTATTGATTGCATGCATGCATTGTAATTTGAATACTAAATTGTTTTATATTTCTTCTAGATTAGTTAAATAAAATCTATGACAGACTATACCGGCAGAGAGGGAGAAGAGGCCTTGTTCGAGATCATACGCTCCCCTTGCGAGGCAGATGATCAGAATGAAGAAGATGATGGCTCCCAATATCTAAACAATACCGGGGAGGGTGATGATATGATATTCGATCGCGATGACTGAATTGATGAAGTCATGAACTATGATTATGATGACGCTGAAATAATAGAGACCGGCGAGGTATATTTATATAAGCAGGCATCTGGTGATCATCACATGTTTTTAATGATTTGAAGATATATTAATGAACTGATCTTTCTTCTTTCAGCCCTCCGGATCGAGCAAATCTTCTACATGCAGCAGGACAGTGCGAGGCTCGGGCAAATAGTTGAAGGAGGGCATAAAGTACAACATCGATGCCATCAAAGCTAATGGCGAACCTAGCGCGCCTAAGAACATTGCGAACAAGTTCATTCGTGAGTGCGGAGTTCATGTGAGGGACCAATTCCCGATCTCCATTCAAGAATGGAAAGAGCCAACAAAGAAATGTCCAGATCTTACTTGGGTCGATGACAGAGCAAAATCAACGCTTTGGGAATCTCTCACGGAACATTTCACCCTACCAGATTATTTCACAGATGCAGATGTGTAGAAAGTCAAGGACACTACTCTTAGGAAGATGGCAATTGAATTCAACACCCACAAGAAAACTAGATGGACCAAGTAAGTCGAAGGAGGAAAGAAGACTCCAGAATTCAAGGGAACACTCGAGATGCAAAGAGAACACTGGCCCGCTTTTGTGAAATTCAGGGAATCAGAATTATCTAAGGAATGGTCGAGAAAAAACAAGGCCAATGCCGCAAAAAAGGAGAAGTTCCATAGGCTGGGGCCAGGTGGCTATGCGGCGGCAATGCCTAAGTGGGATAAGTCTGAGCAAGAGATGTTGGATGCAGAGGTCACTCTAGTTACTAAGAGCTCTACCCAGGTGTAGAACTTGGTTCTATTCGCATAGGGGGGGGGGCGTTGGACCCGAAGACAGACCAGGTTTCGAAGAAGGCATGTCTTAAAGGAGCCAAAGATAAGTTACTTGATGCAATAGAAGATGCTCGAAAGGGGGTGTTCATGCCCAACAGAGAGAAAGACGAGCTTACGTGCGCCCTGGGAAATCCTGAACAACCGGGAAGAACATGAGGCAAGGGCGTTGTTCCGTGGTATGAGGGCTTTTCACACTGGAACGCCGACTACAAAAGCTGTGCGAGAAGGAAGAAGCTGGAGGAGGAGTAGAGGAAGTAGGTAGCAGAATGTCTTCAAGGCCTAGAATCAGCGCACGCGGACTTGGCACTCAAATTCCAACGGCAGCAGTACCAGATCGACTCACTTAGCCTGGAAAGGGGGTCTCAGCAGCGGCAGCAGCTAGAGGATGATCCAGCATTTGATAGTACCGTCCCATCCATGCTGAGAAGCGGCGTGGGTTCCGCCCCGGGCGATGCACTGCTGGATAGATACCTTGTGGATGACATCATGGAGAACACTAACTGTGAGCTACACTTCAAAATGAAGAACATATCCATGAAGGTGGCGGACGCCATTGCTTATACAAATCCCCCCAAAGAAACCTTCCATTGCAACCCGATTCCAGCCGGCTATGCTCGCGTCATGGTTGATGAGGTGGTGGACCAATATTCGGGGCTAGAGCTCGACATTCTTGGAGGTGTCGAGGAGCACACACTGGGAGAGGTCATACATCATATCATCCTATGGAGAAAGGATTGCATCATCTTTCGAAGGCCACCGACACCCCGTCAGCCGACTCCTCCTCGTAGTCCGCTGATACGTCTCCAACGTATCTATAGTTTATGAAGTATTCATGCTATTATGTTATCCATCTAGGATGTTTTATATGCATTTATATGCTATCTTATATGATTTTTGGGACTAACCTATTAACCTAGAGCCCAGTGCGAGTTTATGTTTTCTCCTTGTTTTTTAGTTTTACAGAAAAGGATTACCAAACAAAGTCCAATTGATGTGCCAATTTTTGATGAATTTTTATTGACCAAAAGAAGCCCCTGGAGTGCAAGAGTTGAGCCAGAAGAGTCCTGGGCTGCCCACGAGGGTGGGGGGGCGCCCACTCCTGGGGCGCCCCCCTGCCTCGTGGACAGCCCAGAGGGCCCCCTGACTTGAAATCAACACCAACCTCTCCTATAAATATAGAAACGTTCGGGAAATAACCTAGATCGGAAGTTCCACAGCCGCAAGCCTCTGTAGCCATGAGAAATCAATCTAGGCCCTCTCTGGCACTCTGCCGGAGGGGCCCATCATCACTGGAGGCCATGGAGGAGGATCCCGGAGGGGCCGTCATCGCCATCAAGGCCAAGGACCAGAGGGAGAACCTCTCCCCATCCAAGGGAGGCCATGGAGGAGGAAGCACAAGGGGGAGGACCTCTCCTCTCTCTCGGTGGCGCTGGAGTGCCATCGGGACGGGAATCATCGCCGCGGTGATCGTCTTCATTAACATCACCATCCTCATCTCTTTTACGCACCCCACTCTCCCGCACCCTGCTGTAATCCCTACTTGAACATGGTGCTTTATGCCACATATTATGATCCAATGATGTGCTGCCATCCTATGATGTTTTGAGTAGATATCTTTTGTCTTTGGGTTGATTGACGATCTAGATTGGTACGAGTTGTATGTTTTATTTTGGTGTTGTCCTATTGTGCCCTCCATGTCACGCAAGCATGAGGGGTTCCCGCTGTAGGGTGTTGCAATACGTTCATGATTCGATATAGTGGGTTGCTTGAGTGACATAAGCATAAACCTGAGTAAGGGGGTTGTGGCGTATGGGATAAAGGGGACTTGATGCTTTAATGCTATGGTTGGGTTTTACCTTAATGATCTTAAGTAGTTGCGGATGCTTGCTAGAGTTCCAAGCATAAGTGCATATGATCCAAGAAGCGAAAGAATGTTAGCTTATGCCTCTCCCTCATATGAAATTGCAATGACGACTATCGGTCTTGTTAACAATTGCCTAGGATAATTCCGCACACTGACCCATCATTATTCCACACTCGCTATTTATAACATTTAGTAATATATTCTAACTTTATGATAATATCACATACTTTTATATTTTAGCTCTCCGATATCATGCAAAGTTATCCTCTTCATACCCACAACGTAGTTTTATTTCTCGTATCTAGCTGGAAGCAAACGTTCAGTGTACGTAGAGTCGTATCAGCGGCAGATAGGACTTGAGAGAATATTGATCTTACCTTTAGCTCCTTGTGGGTTCGACACTTCATACTTATCACTTCCACCTTTGAAAATTGCTATGATGATTCCCTGCACTTGGGGATTATCAAGCTCTTTTCTGGCGCCGTTGCCTGGGAGCAATAGCGTGGGGTTGATATTCTCGTGTGTGCTTGTTTGCTTTCTTAACTAAGTAGATTTTATTTTTCCTTTTTGTTTCTATTTAGTTGTGGGTGAAACATACAAAAAAATAATGTCAACCTTGAGGGTCGACCTAATTTTTTTACTTGCCTCTCATGCCTAATTTTTTTTACTTGCCTCTCATGTCTAATTTTTTTTTAAAAAGAGAAGTGATTGGAAAGTTATGCATTGAAGAACTGAGGGTCGATCTTGAGCACTTGTGTTTATGCTCATGGAAACAATGTAGAATTTTTCATGGAAGTTTATCTGTAAATAATTATCCCCTTGTATATATCCATTGTATTATAAAACTAATGTGCCAAGCTTTGGTTTTAAGATGATTAGATTGCTTGTTTACTATGTGCAGAACAAAAACAGAAACTTTGGCTGTAGCGCGGGATTTTACATTTTTACTGGAAGGTCAAATGGGTCTGAAACTTTTTGTACATAACTTCTGTACAAATTTTCATATTTATTTCATAATTTTTGGAGTTACATAAGTTTACTAAACTTCCAGATTACTACAAATTTTCCTATTTTTGACAGATTCTGTTTTTCGCGTGTTGTTTGCTTATTTTGATGAATCTATTGCTAGTATCGGGGGGTATGAACCATTGAGAAGTTGGAATACAATAGGTTTAACACCGATATAAATAAAGAATGAGTTCATTACAATACCTTAAAGTGGTAGTTTTCTTTATTACACTAATAGATCTCACAAAGTTTTTGTTAAAGTTTTGTGTGGACGAAGTGTTCGAAGATCGAGGAGCCATCAATATGAGAAGAATAAAGAGATGCAAGAGTTCAAGCTTGGGGATGTCTGTCGGTGTCAAAACCGGCGGATCTCGGGTAGGGGGTCCCAATCTGTGCGTCTTAGGCTGATGGTAACAGGAAGCAAGGGACACAATGTTTACCCAGGTTCAGGCCCTCTCGATGGAGGTAAAACCCTACTTCCCGCTTGATTAATATTGAAGATATGAGTAGTACAAGAGTAGATCTACCACGAGATCGTAGAGGCTAAACCCTAAGAGCTAGCCTATGATGGTATGATTGTAATTGTGATCAGCCTTCTAGGGACCATCCTCTCCGGTTTATATAGACATCGGAGAGGGCTAGGGTTTACATGGAGTCAGTTACAAGGAAGGAAATATAATATCCGGATCGCATGGCTTGTCTTCCACGCAAAGGAGAGTCCCATCCGGACACGGGCCGAAGTCTTGAGTCTTGTATCTTCACGCTTCAGTAGTCCGGATGACGTATACAGTCCGACTGTCCGGATACCCCATAATCCAAGACTCCCTCAGTAGCCCCTGAACAAGGCTTCAATGACGATGAGTCCGGCGCGCAGTCTTTTCTTCGCCATTGCAAGGCGGGTTCCTCCTTTCGAATACTCCGATGTACCCATCACGACGAACAGTGTCCGGCACCTCATCAATGTTGTACTCCTCAGCTTCAGCGCTTCAATAATGACCATTTCCACGTGTCGAGCGAATGCGAGGAGTCGAGGCATTTTTGCATTTTCCACCCTCGATCCTTCTGGCTAACCGTCTATTTGAAGAGTTGGGGATTCCCAGATCCAAACCTCACTCTCCCTCCTCGAGCAAGCATCCAACAGAGCGCCCCGAAAGAACCATTCCAACATGGCCAGTCGTGGCAACTCTTCTGCTCGCTCCCCTTGCCCCAAGCCGGGGGACTGGGAGAGTGTTCAGTTCCAAATAGCCGTTTGGTAAAGTTACAAACCCAAGGGCTTCTCCCACAGGCATTTGCAGTCCACTTCCGAGCCGGAATAGCCACCTATAACAACGGAGAACAAGCTGAGAGATCCCCTAATCCATCTCTAGAGGAGCGAATATGCCTCATTCCGCATCTGTTAAAGGGGCGTCGGGTTCCCTATTCATCCATTCCTTCGTGGGCTCCTGGAGTTCTACGAACTCTAGTTGCACAACTTTACCCCAGCCTTCGTACTACATATAGCAGGGTACATTGCTCTTTGTGAGCTATTTCTAGGCTGCGAGGCTCATTTCGGTTTGTGGAAGAAGCTGTTCTGTCTTGTCCCCCGCAACCAGGGAGAGTCCCTATATCAAGTGGGTGGGGCTAAAGTATGGCTTATCGCAGAGACCGGATACCTATCCGGCACTCCCAAGAAGGCACCAGAGAACTGGGCTTTAGGGTGGTTTTATATTGACGATGTCCCCCTTCCGGATCCAGTCCGGAAAGGGCTCCCCAAGTTCAGTAATGCCCCGCCAAGGGCACGCCTAAGCTGGCGCCCCCGAGGCCCCCAAGAAGAGGATACCAGGGAAGTACATTTCCTGATGAGCAGAATAAAGTTACTGGCCAAATCCGGACTGACGATAGTCGAGGTCATGGCAATATGCATAATGCGGGGAGTGCAACCGCTTCAATATCGGGGCAATCCCATGTGGCATTACAACGGGACAGACGATGCCACCCGCTGTGGCCATAAGGGTCCGGACTCCGCCACTGCTCTGGCAAGGATATTGTCCGATCTATACAAAGGAGAACAGGAAGACTTCCTTCATATCAAACCACGAGACGGATTCTCCATGTACAATCCCCCAAACTGGGTAAGTCGTCATTTATTTTCTCGCTTCACTTATCGTGGCGTTCTTTGCTAAGGTTGCCTGCCTCGATATTTCCAAGCAGGAACTGAGGAGGGCCGTAGAAGGAATCTCCAGCCCTTCCACACAACCAGAGGACCACGAAAGGGCCCTGGATCCAGGACTCGAAGAAGACCAGGATGCGGCCGTGGAGCTTGTCAACGGGATATTTTATCGGGCGAGCCGTGACGGTGCCACAGTGGCTATTACTGCTGATTATCCCGGACTGCTACCTTTGTCGTGTGTAAGCCAAGCCGAAGACTCGATCCTCCGAAGAGGACTCTTTCCTGATGTCACGCCTTATCCCTGATGCGTCGTGTTTTCGCAGAAGCGACGTTCGGAGCGCAGGGCCGAGCCCCTAGGGACCCATCAGGCACAGGCGTCCAGATTGGGTAGGCTCAAGAGGAAGGCGGTTAGGGCCGACACGCCTCTACAGAGGTAAGGAAACAACCTGTCATGTAATTATTGTTATTTGATGTACAACAACACCCTTTACATCCTGGCAGGAAGAGGAGCATCCGGACTATATCCGGGGATCCTGCCAACCACGCCTCCACCAGTCGGGCTCCAGAAACGACTTCGAGAGAGGAGGCGGACGTAGGGCCGACGCCGTATAGTCCTCCGACAGAGGATGCAGATATGCTCTCTGCCACAAACTCTGAAGTAGAGAGTGCCATGAATCACCGGTGTCGACGGGTCGTGCTTCGCAACAACATCTTTTCTGAAGAGGCATTCAATGCTTTCAATTCGGGAGACGCATACATCCGAGCTGCTCAGAGCGGGCTCGCCCCGGCGACAGTCCAGTATACCAAAGATATACAGGTAAGAAAGTTTGATGAGCACGTATAGCAGTAGCCCCTGAGACTTGAAACGGTTGGAACAACAGTTTTAAGTATCAATTTATGCGCAGGTTCTTGTAGATAAGAATGAGCAATTGTCTCGGGAGCTAGAGGAGTGCAAGACCTAACTGAGGGCCACAGGTGCCAAGCTAGAGGAATCCTAAAAGGCCTCATATGGTAACATTTATCTCAATTGTACAAAAATGTACCAGTTAGCAACTGGCTGGTATGGCAAATTTAACAGAAAATTCTGCAAATAACTCCGGAGTAAATCCTGAGGGCGGGAGGGATGACGAGTCGCATCTCCAGAGGCAACTAAAAGCTGGCGAGCGCATTCTTACGCAAGTTAAGAAGGAAAAGAATACTCTCCAAGATGCCAATGTTCGGCTGGACGTGGAATTGAAAGACGTCCGTGCGCAGCTGGTGGACTCCGTGAAGGAGAACAAAAGGCTTCGCCGCGGCATTTATGGTAAGTGCCTAGATGAACTGTAGCATAGTTCGGCAAGGAAGTATATTGAAAGAGTTTTGCTTGTAGGAATGCTGACCAGTCGCCCTGAGGAGGAGATGCCCTCATCTGTAGGCGATTTACTGCAAGACCTCTCACAGCTGCATGAGCGAGCTTGGCAGGCGATGCAGGGCGTAGCGCAGGCCTTGTGGCCGTCAAGCCTCCTGCCAAATGGCATGGGAGAGCTTGTGGACATGCTTCAAGGAGCACGGCGATGCTTCCAACTGTGGAATATGTCGGCCTGCCGGCAGGGTGCAAGGGAAGCATGGGCTATGGTGAAAACGTGCTACACCAAGCTGGACCCGAACCATATGGCCGAAGTTGGACCGGCAGGGCCAGATGGGGAAGAAATTCCCGTGAGTCTAGTATATGACCAGGTGGCGTTAGCCGCGAAGTATTCTCAACAGGATTGTAAGCTAGATATCCTGTTGGATGGTATAGAGGAGGAATATAGTCAGTCCAAGTGACTGTGTAATTCAATGGACATAAGTAGCCCCTAGACGGATTAAAATCATTTGTCATGGCAGACCTTTTAGCTTCAGCCCCCGGATCCTGTAGTCCGAGGTGTGTCCGAATACCCGCTCAGTTATAAAAAATCGGAGTATGCGTGGAAACCAGGCATAGGGGTCATAAGTGCTTGAAGAGACAAGTACCCAACTAGTTATGTTATATTACATGGATAGTAAGAAACATCTTCCAGGGAGAATAGTTCCGTTAAGGGTTCATTTCCCTGGGTAAGCATGCGACAAGGCACATGTCCGAGCTGCGAACCATGGCGCGGGATACAAAACTTCTGGGGATTTATGTTATAATAAACGAAGACATCTTTTGTTCACCGACCGAATATTCTCTTAAGGAAACTAGCTTTCGGCTTCGCCTAGTCTGAGGTACACATCCGGCTGAACCGACAGTAACAATCGCAGAGGTGCTCCCCTTATGCCCTAGATGAATTAACGGGAACATAGGGCATAAACACAGGAGCCAGGCAACCCGGCTTGGCCACATCTTAAGTCATATCAATGCATATAATGGTTAAGAAAAGGCACACATTGAAAATACATGTGTGATGGGCAAAAAGCTTTTTAGAGTAATTTATGTTTAGCTTCCGTATAGGAAGCCCCCAGGTATTGCTTACCCACATAGTGTGTCCGGAATAATCTGGGAGTCTGCACTATATTAAATACTTTGTGTGAAGAGAAAAAGATCAAGAAAGGAAAAAAGGGGGGACCATAATTAAAAAAAAGGGGGAGGTAAGGAGACGAACACTGAGTTCGGTGCTAGGCGTAGAATCTTCGGAGTCTGGCCATGTTCCATGGGTTCAGCTCGAGTCTGTTATCGGACACATTACGTAGGCGGCACGCTCCTCCGATGAGAACTTTGTCAATGACGAAGGGACCTTCCCACTTGGGTTTGAGCTTGTCCTTCTTCTTCTCCGTTAAGCGTAGAATGAGCTCGCCAATATTATAAGTTTTGGCCCGCACTTCTCTGCTTTGGTATCTTCGAGCCTATTGCTGATAGAATGCGGAACGGGCCTTTGCGACATCGCGCTCCTCCTCCAGGGCATCCAAGTTATCCTACCAATCTAACTCGGCTTTCTTCTCTTCACACATGCGTATGCGTGGCGAATCATGTATTATGTCGCAAGGTAGTACTGCTTCCGCACCGTACACCATAAAGAATTGTGTATATCTGGTGGTGCGATTCAGCGTGGTCCGCAGCCCCCAGAGCACGGAGTCGAGCTCCTCAACCCAGTGAGTATCCGACTCTGTCAAGGATCACACTAGTCTGGGTTTAATGCCGCTCATGATGAGACCGTTTGCCCGTTCAACCTGGCCATTTGTTTGAGGATGGTAGACGGAAGCATAGTCGAGCCTAATGCCCATTTTGCCGCACCAAGCTTTCACCTCATCGGCCGTGAAATTTGAGCCATTATTGGTGATGATGCTGTGGGGGACACCGTATCGGTGTACGACCCCGGATATAAACTCTATTACTGGTCCGGATTCGACAGTTTTCACTGGTTTGGCTTCTATCCATTTGGTGAACTTGTCTACCATGACCAATGAGTATTTTTTTCTTGTGGCTTCCTCCTTTAAGGGGTCCAACCATATCCTGCCCCCAGACCGTGAAATGCCAAGTTATGGGGATTGTTTGGAGAGCGGTAGGGGGCATATGACTCTGATTGGCAAAGAGCTGGCAACCGACACAGTGTTGGCCAAGGTCCTGTGCGTCTGCTCGAGCCGTCGGCCAATAGAAACCTGTACGGAAGACCTTGCTGACTAGTGCTCGAGCCGCGGCGTGGTGCCCACCCAATCCGGCATGGATTTAAGCCAAGAGCTGCCGCCCTTCCTCTTCGGAGATGCACCATTGGAGCACTCCGGTCGCACTTTTCTTATAGAGTTCCCCTTCATGGATTTTGTAAGCTTTGGAACGCCGGACGATGCAGCGTGCTTCATTTTGATCTTCGGGGAGCTCCTGCCTATTTAGGTAGGACAAGAAAGGCTCGGTCCACGGGGCAATGACAACCATTATTTCGTGGGCTGACGATGTTATTTCGGTGGTAGAGCCTCCGATTATGTCTGATAGTTCGGAATCTGGGGATGTATTCAGATCTGTGCTAGTATTGCCGGACTTGAAGAGCCTTTCCAGGAATATGTTAGGTGGGACAGGGTCGTGTTTAGCGCCGATGCGGGCAAGGACACCTGCCGCTTGATTGTTTTCTCGAGCCACATGGTGAAATTCGAGCCCCTCGAACCGAGCTGACATTTTAAGGACGACATTATGGTAGGCCGCCATTTTCAGATCCTTGGCATCAAAGTATCCGTTTATTTGTGATATTGTGAGGTTTGAATCCCCGCGGACCTCTAGGCGTTCAATGTCCATAGAGACTGCCATCCAAAGACCATGCAACAGAGCCTCATATTCGGCTGCATTGTTGGAGTCTGTGTATAATATTTGGAGGACGTATTGGACCGTGTCTCCGGTGGGAGACGTCAGGACTACACCTGCTCCCAATCCGGCCAGCATTTTAGAGTCATCGAAGTGCATGATCCAGTTAGAGTACGCGCCGTACTATTTAGGGAGTTCGGCTTCCGTCCATTCGGCGATGAAGTCAGCTAGTACTTGCGACTTGATAGCCCACCGAGGCTTGTATGTTATGTCGAACGGAAGGAGCTCGATGGCCCATTTAGCAATCCGGCCCGTGGCATCGTGGTTATTCATTATATCCTTTAGTGGTACTTCAGAGGCCACCGTAATCGAACACTCTTGAAAGTAGTGTCATAGCTTTCGGGATGACATGAATACCGCTTTCGGGATGTCATAGCTTTTGATAGTGTGGGTATCGGGATTTGCATGGGGTGAGGACCGTGGATACGTAATAAACCGGCTTGTGTAGCGGGAATTTGTATCTGTCTACCTCTCGTTCGATGACGAGTACTGCGCTTACAACTTGATGTGTTGCAGCTATGTACATCAGCATAGGTTCGCCAATATTTGGCGCTGTTAGGACTGGATTACTGGCCAATAAGGTCTTTATTTCATTGAGTCCGGCCGCGGCTGCATCTGTCCACACAAACTGTTTGGTGCACCGAAGAAGGCGGTAAAGAGGCAATGCCTTTTCTCCTAACCTGGAGATAAAGCGGCTCAAAGCAGCCACGCATCCAGCTAGTTTCTGGATGTGTTTGAGGTCTGTTGGTATAGCCAACTGTGACAAAGCTCGGATTTTTGTCGGATTAGCTTCAATTCCTCTATTGGAAACGATGAAGCCCAGTAGTTTTCCAGAGGGGACGCCGAAAATGCATTTCTCCGGATTCAGCTTGATGTCGTATGTTCGTAGGTTGTCGAACGTAAGCCTCAAGTCATCTATTAGGGTTTCGACGTGTCTTGTTTTTATGACTACGTCGTCCACGTATGCCTCCACTGTTTTGCCGATTTGCTTTTCCAGGCATGTTTGAATCATGCGTTGGTAGGTTGCGCCGGCATTCTTAAGCCCGAAAGGCATAGTGTTGAAGCAGAAAGGGCCATATGGCGTTATGAAAGCTGTTGCAGCTTGGTCGGACTCACTACTAGAAAAAGGGCTATAGATGGGATTGACACTAATGGGGCACCAGACAGGCGGTGCGCCATTAGTATATACTAATGGCGCACCACCTTCTGCTACGCCATTAGTGTTAAAACTACTAATGGCGCACCAGGCCCAAGATGCGCCATTAGTATCAAATTTTTTTTGAACTAGTGCGCCTGTCCAAACATACTAATGGCGCATCCAGACGAAGTGCGCCATTACTAGTTGTAACTAGTAATGGCGCACCTGTCGGAAAGTGCGCCACTAATGTTGTTTTTTTATTATATTTTTTATTCCTTTTTTGCAAAACTACTAATGGCGCACTTCTCCACCGTGCGCCATTACTAGTTTAAACTAGTAATGGCGCACTCTGGAGCAGTGCGCCATTAGTATGTTTTTTTTTGCAAAACTACTAATGGCGCACCACCAGAAGGTGCGCCATTAGTAACCTGGATTACTAATGGCGCATTTGTGGTTGGTGCGCCATTAGTAAGTGGGCAGCAACAAGATATTTTGGACAGCCTCTCCTACCCACACTCACTTTCCCCCCACTTCATTCTCTCCACCGCCTCCTCCTTGTCTCGGGTGCCTCCTCTTTTTCACCTCATTTCCACCATAGATTCATTCAAATTAAGTGGTTAAATTACCTTGTTTTGATAGGTAAGTAAGGGGGGAAGCTATATTTATGTTGTTCTCCCTACAACAATGTGCACATGCACTTTTTATGGCCTAGCTAGATCTATGTATGTTCGTGGTGTTGCATATGTTTGTGGTGTTGCATATGTGTTTGTGTTTGGAGGTGTACCGGTATTTGAAATGCGATAGTTGCCAATATTTTGCCGGAATGTTGATTCATTTCCGTTTCGGCGAGAATTTTGGCATTAAGCATTCTTTTTGGTCCTATTTTTAGGGAAAGTCATGCCAAAAATTTTCTTGGTTCTAAAATATCGTTTTGCTCTACCCCGCAGGCGACCATGGTCCGCACGATGACCGAAGGCATCGTGAATAGGTTTTTGAGGTCCGCGAAGGCCGAGATGCTTCAAAAGAACGAGACGGAGATAAGATGTCCGTGTCGAAGATGCAAGCTGAAGAGCCTTATTGCGGACCCGGATTCCGGGCAGGTGCGGGACCACCTGCTCTTGCGTGGTTTCATGGATGGCTATCGGTGGCAAGGTGATGAAGATGACTACGAAGTCGTCCATGGGGGCCGGGCAAGAAATGAGGAAGGGCAGCAAGACAACCACCGCGGCTCGGGCGGGCGAGAAGACGAAGAATCCCCAGGAGATGATCACGACGGTGATGCTGTACACAGTCATCATGTAGAAGATGCAGGACATGATGATGAGGAAGATGCCGGAGCAGACGACGGGCATGATCATGAAGATGATGATGCCGGCGGAGCAGACGACGCTGGACCATCGATGGGCTGGGTGCAGGACCCTCATATTCAAGAGCTGCTTCTCAAGCAGACGGATAACGCAAGAGCTGCCGCCCGAGAGAAAGCCAAGATGGATCAACTTGAGTTAGACGCGGTTACTCCATTGTATGAAGGATGCAGGCCCGAGGATACCCGCCTGAAAGTAACGCTCATGGCTCTGGAGATGAAGGTAAAACACAAAATGACCGACGCATGCTTCGACGAGAACATGTCATTCTGGCACGAACGTCTTCCCAAGGGGAACAAGTGCCCGACCAGTTTGGAGGAGGCGAAGAAAATCGTGTGTCCTCTCGATTTACCGCACGTGAAATACCATGTGTGCATGAACAATTGCATCATTTATCGGGACGAGCACGCGGAGTCTACCATATGTCCGGTGTGCGGCGTCACTCGATACAAGAAGAGGAAGAAAGCTCCTCGAAAAGTGGTGTGGTACTTTCCGATCACTCCTCGTCTGCAGCGGTATTTCGCGGACCCTAAGGTAGCAAAGCTCCTGCGTTGGCACGCGGATAGGGAGGAGAAGAAGCGAGAAGATGACGCAAATGATCCGGAGATAGATAAAAAAGACAAGATGCTGAGTCACCCTAAGGATGCGAGCCAGTGGCAAGCGTTGAACTTCGAATACCCAGAATTTGGGAACGATCCAAGGAACATTGTGCTGGGCGCGAGCACCGATGGAGTCAATCCGTTTGGCAGCCAGAGAAGCACACATAGCACCTGGCCTGTGTTTGTGTGGATGTACAACCTTCCCCCCTGGTTGTGCATGAAGAGGAAGTACATTCACATGAGTATGCTAATTGAAGGGCCGAAACAACCAGGGAACGACATCAATCTATATCTGGGGCTGCTGAAAGAGGAGCTTGACACGCTGTGGAAAACGCCAGCCAATACGTGGGACGCCGCAGAGAAAGAATATTTCCCTATGAGAGCCGCACTGCTCACGACGGTGCACGACTATCTCGGTTACGGATATCTCGCGGGGCAGGTAGTCCACGGATTTTCTGGATGCGTAAGGTGCATGGATGACACAACGTATCGCCAGCTAGATAGAGATCCCGGGTCTTTGAAAACCGTGTTCATGGGACATCGAAGGTGGCTTCGCGACGATGACCCGTGGAGGAAACGCAAGGATCTGTTCGATGGTGAAACCGAACCCCGAAAACGCCCGTGTACAAGGAGCGGCGAGGAAATAGACAAGCTGTTGAAAAATTGGAAAGACTGCCCACTGCCGGGAAAGAAGCAAAAGGCGCCAGAGCCGGGAAAGAAGCGAAAGGCGCCAGAGCCGCTGCTGAAGGTATGGAAAACGAGGTCTGTTTTCTGGGACTTGCCGTACTGGAAGATCCACCGTGTGCCTCACAGCCTTGATGTCATGCATATCACGAAGAACGTGTGCGAGAGTCTGCTTGGTACCCTGCTCAACATGCCAGAGAGGACCAAAGATGGGCCGAAAGCAAGGGCAGACTTGAAATCAATGGGCATCAGGCAGGAGCTTCACGCTAATGATGATGATGATGATGATGATGAGGCGAAGCAGGACACAGAAAGTCGTCGCAAAGGCAAAAAGGCCAAGAAGACCGGAAATGACTACCCTCCCGCGTGCTTCACTCTAAGTCAGGAGGAGATCGAGCAGTTTTTCACCTGCCTCCTAGGAGTAAAACTTCCTTACGGTTACGCGGGGAAGATAAGCAGATACCTAGACCCAGCGAAGCAGAAGTTCAGCGGGATGAAGTCTCACGACTGTCACGTGCTGATGACGCAGATACTTCCAGTTGCAATCCGTGGGATCATGGACGCGCACGTCCGTGAAACGCTATTTGGCCTATGCAACTTTTTCGACGTCATCTCTCGGAAGTCGATTGGCGTGAGGCAACTCAGAAGGCTACAGGAAGAGATCGTGGTGATACTATGCGAGCTTGAGATGTACTTCCCGCCCGCATTCTTCGATGTTATGGTGCATCTGCTGGTCCATATCGTGGAGGATATCATCCAACTCGGGCCGACGTTCCTGCACAGCATGATGCCGTTCGAAAGGATGAATGGTGTCATCAAAGGATACGTTCGGAACATGTCACGTCCAGAGGGAAGTATAGCCAGGGGCTTTCTGACCGAAGAGTGCATCTCCTACTGCACGAATTATCTAGGCATCGAGAACCCCGTTGGTCTGCCCGTCAACAGGCACCTCGGCAGGCTCGCTGGATGGGGTCACCGTGAGGGTCGCCGCGAAATGCATGTCGACTTCGAGGGTCGACTCGCCGACTTTGAAAGAGCAAACCTAGTCGCGCTACAACACATAGACGTGGTCGATCCTTGGGTGGTAGAGCACAAAACCTTTATTGAGAAGACGTACAATGACCGAGGCCAACAGAGGACGGACGGAGATATACTCAAAGAGCACAACTCATGTTTCACGCGTTGGTTCAAGCAGAAGCTTCTGTCGTACCCTTTACATGAGGATTCTTCCGCGGAAGAACAACTCATATTCGCCTTGTCACAGGGCGCCGAGCACAACCTGATGACCTATGAGGCGTACGATATCAACGGCTACACATTCTACACCGAGGACAAGGACATGAAGAGCGATGGTTATCAGAACTCCGGGGTAACGATGGAATCCTACACCGGTAAGGACAAGGACAGATACTACGGAAGGATCGAGGAGATCTGGGAGCTGAGCTACGCTGGAGAGAAGGTGCCGATGTTCCGTGTCAGATGGGCCAAGAGCGTCCTAAAAGAAGACCGATATTTCACCACCATGGTTATACCCGAAGCCAAATCCAAGACCGCGGGCGCAAACGTCACCGCGAAAAATGAGCCATGGGTACTGGCTTCCCAAGTGGACCAATGCTTCTTCATTACCGACCCGCCAAAGCCCAGTCGTGTTGTCGTGAGGAGAGGCAAAAGGAAGATCATCGGAATGGATGGAGTAGCCAATGAGCAAGACTTCGACAAGTACGGCGACCCGAGGATCGAACATGACGACGATGATGAAGTAGCAGCATACACCACAAGAAGAAGCAGGACCACCCTACCTAAAGGACGTCCGTTCCACAGAAGAACTCCATTTGCGAAAAAGAAGGGCAAGAAGAATGTGAACAGATAGCTAGCTAAGATCGATTGTATTTAAATCGTAGCCTTCATTTCTCGATTGTATTTCATGGGCACTTTTTGAACTATCATGAATATTTTTAAATTTCATGGACACTCGATCTCGATCCCCCTCCATCTCGATCGCTATCCCACCTCGCCAGATCCGGTCCCCCTCGCCGCCGAGCACCCCCGGTCCACCGGCCGCCGCCGCCGACCCCCCGCACCCTCGATTCCCCTACTCAACCGCCGCCGCCGACCCCCGCACACCCCTCCCCTACTCAACGCCGCCGCCGACCCCCGCACACCCCTCCCTACTCAACTGCCGCCGCCGACCCCCCGCACACCCCTCCCCTACTCAACCGCCGCCGCCGACCCCCGCACCCCCGCACCCTCCCCCGCTCCACCGGCATTACTGTTTGATGATATTTTTAAAAAAAATATTACTGTCTTATAAAAAAAATATTACTGTTATGATTTAAACAAGTTTGAACATATTTAAACACAAATAAGTATCAAACAACATTTTAAATGAAAAAAAAATTTGTGGAGCCTGGGAATCGAACCCGGGACCTCCTGGTGTGAGAACTGGCTGCTAACCAGTTGAGCTAGTAGAGGGAGCTTGATGTGGATCAGGTCAGGTGGAATATAACCTGTTGGCTCGAGCAGAAAAAAAATTTACTAATGGCGCACCAGGGTGAGGTGCGCCATTAGTGTGGATGTACTTATGGCGCACCGAGGTGTGGTGCGCCATTAGTATTGTGCCGCCCCCATCCATAGTTCCTCCCTGGCGGCCCACCTAGCTATCCCCTCTCTCTCCCTCGCCCTCGCCCTCGATCCCCTTCCCCGACGCCGCTGCCCCGCCACCTCGACGCCGCCCCGACGCCGCTGCCCGGCCGCCTCGACGCCGCCCCGACGCCGCTGCCCCGCCGCCTTGACGCCGCCCCGACACCGCTGCCCCGCCGCCTCGACGCCGCCCCGACGCCGCTGCCCCGCCGCCTCCACGCCGCCCGACGCCGCTGCCCCGCCGCCTCGACGCCGCCCCGACGTCGCGACGCCGCCGCGACGCCGCCCTCTCCTCTCCCGACGCCGCCGCCCCGCCGCCTGTCTCTCCGTCGCGCCCTCGGCCTGCCCGGCGCTCGGTGCCAGCCGCGCCACCGCCCGTGGCCGCAACCCTGCTGCCCTGCCCCGACCGCAGCCGCCCACCGCCCGGTCTTCACTCAGGCACTCGGCTCAGCCTAATTTGAGGTACCATTTTCCAATTCCCCAACCTCTGATTTAGGGTTAGCTTCAATTCATTGCTTGCTGATCTGTTGTGTTGTGCACTGTCCAGTCAAATACATGATCTGCTCGCCTGAGTTGTGTTGGAGCTTGTAGTTGCGGGTTCTAGGTCTGTAGTTGTTTAGGAGCTTGTAGTTGGGGGTTCTAGGAGCTTTGCGGTTGTTTTTCTCCCCTAATTGTAGGTGTGTTAGGCTTTAGTTTTGTTTTATTTTGTGCTGTAGATGGTGGAGGTACACGTACTGGTAGTTGCAGCGGTTGATTTGCCTAGTAGTTGAAGTGGTCTTTGTCCCCTTGCTGTTTGATGATAGTTGTAGGTGGCTGGTCATACAGTTGTAGGTGGCTGGTCATACAAATTTAAGTAAGTGCTTTTCAGTTTCTTAGAGTTTGGAATGTGTAGGTTGTGTTGAAAGATGATGCAGATGTCAAACCTAATGTTCAGTACTCTGTTCTTGAACATTTTGAGAAACTGAAATGCTACCCCTTTTCCTTGTTTGTGTTTAAAACTTCAGATGTTGTTCCTTTTCTTGTTAGCGGGGGGTATTTGACGATTTCTTTAGTCTGGCAAGATTCCTTTGTTAATGGAAAAGGTTTATCTCCAGTTTGACGCAAGAAATCTGATTGAAAAGAGTAGTCAACCAACAACCAGTAAATCAGAGAGCCCAAACCTCCATTAATTTGAACCAAGGTGACATATCAAGCAAAGTTATTTATGAAAAATGATGATGATATACAAAAAAATTGGAAGTTCTCATACTGTTCTGCAAGTAGATTACTCTGTGTTTTGAACGATGTTAGGTAGAAAGTGTACTTACAGTGTCCAACCAAACCTCATGAAACTATTACAAGTTCATCTTCTAATTTTATTATCTAGTTCATCTCTCCGAAACTGATGTTTTCAGTCTCATATATACAATGTAGTAACCCGTGAACTTGCCGAATGTCGGTGTTCCTTATAATCTCCATTTGCAAAACGTCATATATTTGAGGTTCCTATAATCTGTTCGGAAAACATGATAACATAATACTAGCTCTAGCCAGTAGCTGCCAATTTGTTTCTTATGTTGTGCGATTGACTTGCTTCCACATTTGTGTTCTTGCTAGGGACTGTTTAAAATGCTGGGATCAGTTTTGGAGACTGACCGACAATTTAGTACTGCTGGTGCATTTCCTTTTAGTCTTAGATCATAAACTACTCTTTGCGAACATAAATAGATGATCTCAAATCACCATAGTACTGTGGAAATGGTTTAATGCTACTTCTGGCGTTCTTACTTCAGCATCTGTATGCCCATGCAATGATTTGCTTTGTTGTGATGGAGGCTTTTTTTGCCTTGTCCACCCGAGAGGCCCTTGAGTTTGCTGGAATGTCGATTAATTTCCGTTCCAGCAAATTCGGGTACTCCATATGTCCTATTTTCAGCAAAGGTCATGCTGAAATTTTCCGTGAATTTTAGCATGACTTTGCTAAAAATAGGACATATGGGGTACTTGTGACTAATGATGAAAGCTTAGGCTTTTAGGGTGCCTCGGCGTCGAAAAACCCTCAATGATAAAAGCTTAGCTTTTAGGATGCCTCGGTGTCGACAAACCCTAAATGATGAGACCATGATCTTGTTCCTTGACAATAACCAACTTTTTGACCAAACTTTGTTCCTATTTAGAGAGAAACATGGCCAACAACGATCAGGCCGGTGGTTCGGGCGGCAAGGCATTCTGGGAGCTGTCCCAGGAGATGGAGGAACAACCTCACTTGTATGAGGACGCCGCCTTCCCCACCGATCCTGAGACCACTGATGGTACCGCCGAGGATGACCCCACTGATGCCACCACTGATGGTGCCGCCGAGGATGCCACCACTGATGATGGCGGCGCACGCACAGATGGCAGCCAACAGAAGAGGCAACGGAAGGACCGGCGCCCGACCGTGCTCCGCACCCTCAAGGAGGAAGTTACTGAAGTGGACTCCGACGGGAATCCAACGGCGCCCGAACGAATAGTCAAGGGGTACTCGCTTCAGCTCGGGTGCATTCTCCGGAGCACCGTCTCGATCAACACCGAGAACCTGAGGCATCCTGACCGAGGGAATTTGCGCAACCTCCTCTTCACGAAGCTGCACGAACGATACAAGTTCCCCGCTGCTTTTGAAAACACAAGCCTCAAAGGGAATAAAGTGAACAATGCTGCCCTCACGAAGATGAGCAAGGCCCTGTCTACTTGGAAAAGCAATGTGAAGAGAATGATCGAGAAAGGTGAGAGTTATGAGAAGATCAAGGAGAAAAATCCTTCGATCACCGAAGATGACTACAACGACTTCAAGATCAATTGCTCGAGCACCACAAACTCCCAATCAAGTCAGTGGGGGAAAGAAATGCGGGAGCTGAACTTAGGGGAACACAAACTCGGTCCCGGCGGTTACAGAGTGGCGGAGCCTATATGGGACAAGGAGGACGCGGAGCGTGCCGAGCAAGGCCTACCGCCCCGCTTCGAGAAATACAGCGGTAACAAGCAGACCAGGAACTTTGTCAGGGCCCGGTACAAGGAGGACCCGATAACAAAGGAGCTTACCACGGATCCGAAGACCAGGGCGCTTGAGCTTGTTCTGGTAAGGAATACACCCCCGCGTAATTAGCTCCATATGGTTGCATTCTAATTAATGAAGCCAAATTTCTAAATGGTTCACATTCCTTCCGCAGGCGACTGAAAGCAGTAGCGCGGGGTCGACTACGAGCAACCCTTGGGACACCACTCTAAATAGGGCGTTGAATGTAATGAAGAACAAGGATAAGCTCAGTAAGCCGACGTCAGCTGGTCGTGTGGCCGGCAAAGGCTTGTCCACAAAATGGGGGTCATACTATACCGCTGGTGTGCGGAAGGAGAAAAAGACCAGCTCGGAAAGCCAGGCGCGCGAGGTTCAAGAACTCAAGGCACAGGTGGCGCGGATTCCGGAGATTGTCCAAGAGCAAGTGGAACAACGACTCGGAGCGACGATCACCGCCATTGTGCCTACCTTGATCCAGGGGTTGAGTGCGTGGATTGCGGGCGGCCAACAGGGGCCGCCCCCGATTCCTAGCTTCACGGCCAGCAACTCGCAGAATGCGATGGCGGGGCCATTGGTGTCTCCGGCGGAGGCGGCATTGGTGTCTCCGACGCCGGCACGGGAGCTTAATGCACCCGGGTGTACGCCGGCCGGCACCTCTGCAGCAAGCGGCCCCTCCGTCAACTGCACGCCCGCCGTTGGCGGTGCCTCGACATTAGCCGAGCTCGACGCCATCATCACGGTAACTAATTAAGCCTCTCTCGGCCGAGGACTTCATCTCCTTGCCTTTGACTGGGCATCCCTGACGCCCTACATGTTTTCGCAGGGCGCCGCCGACGTTCCGTGCACTCTCCTGCACTTCGTGAACAACGAGTTGGTCGATGTCGCCAAGGGCCAAATCGTTCAACCGGGCAACCCCTTGTTCCACGGTACCCAGATGCCACCCAACTTGTTTAGGGTTCAACTGGTTCGGGTGCTGCCAGGCTGCGACGAGTTGTTACCTCCGATTCGACCCGTCGGGGCCGACGATGATGACGTGATGACCCTCAGCGCCTGCCTGAGCTGGCCCCTGCTTTGGCCAAAGAGCCAGATTCGTTTGGGGGCGGGGGACACCACCCCAAAGACAACACCGCCAGTCGTGCCGGCGCCAAGTCGGCCCCATGGCAAGACCGCCGCAACGGTGCCGGACATCCCTATGCCACTGGATCCAAACATGCATATGGCACAGGATCAGAACGACTACGACGACGATACATTTGGCAACGTCGATCAGTACTTTGCCGAACATGGGTACGATGGCGACTTCATGGGGGCTCCTTCTCAAGAACCCAACCCAACAAAAGACGTGCGCGATCTAGCTGGTACCGCGGAGAAGCCAAGTTGCAACAGGCGTCGTCTGCCGTTCAGCTCTCAGGAGACGCCTCCAGCTGCCGACTTCACCGAGCCTCAGATAGGCGAGGTGCGAAATATTATCAGCCCAAACACACTCAAGAAGGCGGTCTGTGAGCAGAACTCGGTCCCATTACAGGAGAAGAAGAAGGCACGCAAAAGAAAGACTAACAAGGGTGCGAGCCAGCCGGCACCGAGTACGATCCGTGCTCAGGACGGGCCACCTTCACCTGAGGATATCTCGAGGAGGGTGCATGTGGCGGGTAGGGCGATGCTACCGACAAATATGCTCAATGCTGCAACCGGTGCTATGCGGAGTCTGCATGACAGTGTTCTTTCTTTGGAGAAGCGGCGTCTCAGAGAGAAGGATGTGGCATACCCGGTTTTCGCGGCCAAGGTGCCAGAGGGCAAGGGCTTTGTGGATAACTCCATCGGGCGTACGATCGTCCTGCGGTTTGATGACATCCACGCTATGATGAACCTTCATCCGCTGCACTACACCTTCGTTCGGCTATTTTCGCTGAGTATGGAGATGCGGATCATTCGCGACAAGACCCCGGACATCGTGATAGTCGACCCCTTCTACATGCGTGCCAAGATCTTGGGCAGCGCTGGGGACCGGCAAGTCGCGAGTTCTTACCTCGAAGGCGTCATTCTAGCAAACCAAGATAAGGATAACTTCCTCGTGCCTTACTTTCCCGAGTAAGTCCTCCCCTCAACCGGCCCGTAACATATGAATTCTTAGATTTCGATCGTTTTTCTTTTAACATTCCGTGTTTTCTGCAGTGACACACATTGCACGCTCATCCTCCTAAGCCCCAAATATTCCATGGCCACGTATTTCGACCCGGACCGTCAGTCGAACGTAGACTACACAAATGTCAAGAAGGTTCTTGATGATGTTCTCCCCGGCTACGCCAAATCTGGAGGCACCTTCACCAGGCCTATTCGTAAGTACGGCAAGCACGTGTTCTCCCACAATACGACGTTCTGCTGCGTCAAGCAGCCGCCTGGCGGTCAGAAGGGTGCCTACTACGCCATCCATCACATGCGGGCGATCGTACGGGACCATCATCAACTTCTGCTACCGAGTAAACTCAAAGATTGGGCAAAGAGCGTGTCGGCAATCCAGGACGCGGACCTCCGACAAGAATTCTTTCGCATCCAGTCGGAGTTTGCGGAAATCATCCATCAAGATGTCCTTCGTACCTCGGGGCAGTTCTACCTCAGAAATCAACCGTCCAACAGTGACATCGACACAATGCTACAAATGCAGGCTGACAACGCCCGTTCTTTCATGACTCCCACGATAGACGGCGGCTTCATCCACGCTCCGGTCCCTTGAGTCGAGTCGAAAGCAGTGATGCTGTGTCTAGTTCTGAAACATCGATTGGCTCATGTTGTAATTAAACTTTAATGAACTTGTAGTATGTCTCTTTGGTTTCGAGAGTCGTTCAACTTAGATGTAATCGATGCTATTAATGTCTTGCTTTTCTCTTCCGATCGTTCTGTTGCATACTTATATATTGCTTATGTATTGTCTGTGAATTGGTACTAACGTTTCGTTTGGCTAGTGCATAGCGATGCCGACGTATGTCGTGTACAAGGGTAAGGTTCCCGGAGTCTACGACGACTGGGAGGAGTGTCGGAGACAGGTTCACCGATTCAGCGGTAACAGTTACAAAGGGTACACCACTAGGGCCGAGGCCGAATCTAGATACGCCCGCTATCTAGCGGGAGAGGGGAGGGAGCGTTGGAGGAACCGGATGAAGACGAGTTTCATCGTGATGATGCTCATCGTGATGACCGCAGCTCTCTTCTATGTGATGGTAGTTTAGATGATCGATATCGACTTGTAATGTGAAGACAAACTCGCTACTCGCGGTCTCGAGACTTGTAATATAATGTTCTATCTTTGTTCGGTCTTTTCAATTCGGAGACTAATATGATGAATTGTATTCAGAGACTAATCTTCTATTGTATTCGATGAATCTGTTGTTGATGTGTGCTGTCTATATTTTGTCCAATTATACATTTTGTAACCTGTGCAAAAAACAGAAAATAAAAAAATAAAAAAAACCTAATATTCATACTAATGGCGCATCACACCACAGTGCGCCATTAGTATGCCAAAGGATACTAATGGCGCATCATTAGACAGTGCGCCATTAGTATGCCGAAGTTACTAATGGCGCATCTTGCTGTTGTGCGCCATTAGTATGCCAAAGCACCTGGGTATACATGGCCCCCTGGGAGACATACTAATGGCGCACTATTGTATATACTAATGGCGCATCCAGTGGTGCGTCAGTAGTATACCAGATACTAATGGCGCACCAGTGGTGCGCCATTAGTAAAATATACTAATGGCGTGGCACTAATGGCGCACCACTGATGCGCCATTAATGGCCAAATTAGGTGCGCCATTAGTAGGCCTTTTCCTAGTAGTGCTCTGCCATCTTTATTTGATGGTATCAAGAGTATGCATCGAGGAAACACAGCGAGTCATGTCCTGCTGTGGCATCGATGATTTGTTCAATGCGAGGGAGGGGAAAGGGATCCTTGGGGCAAGCCTTGTTAAGGTCTTTGAAGTCGATGCACAGCCGCCGGGATTTGTCCTTCTTTGGTACCATTACCAAGTTCGCCACCCAATCCGGATGTTTGGCATCTCTGATGAATCCGGCCTCCAGTAGCTTGGCTAGCTCCTCCCCCATGGCTTGCCGTTTGGTCTCTGAAAATCGCCTTAGGGTCTGTTTGACAGGTTTGTATCCCTTTAGTATGTTAAGGCAGTGTTCGGCCAATTCGCACGGGATGCCTGGCATGTCCGATGGGTGCTGAGTGAAAATGTCCCAATTCTCACGTAAGAAGTCTCGTAGTGCAGCGTCCATAGCGGGGCTCAACTGTGTCCCGATGGAAGCTATCTTCGTGGGGTCCGTTGGGTGGACTTGGAATTTGACTATCTCATCTGCAGGTTTAAATGAGGTGGACTTGGGTCGTGTGTCGAGTATCACGTCGTCCCTGTCCATGGTGGCGCGCAGCGTTGTTAATTCTTCAGCTGCTAGGGCTTCGGATAGTGCTTCCAAGGCTAGTGCTGCAGTTTTGTTTTCGGCGTGGAGTGCGACGTTCGGATCACTAGCTAGAATGATGATTCCATTGGGTCCGGGCATTTTAAGCTTCATGTACCCGTAATGGGGTATAGTTTGAAAGCTTGCAAACGTGGCCCACCCTAGAAGGGTGTGGTATCTGCTGTTAAAAGGAGCCACTTGGAATGTGATTTCTTCGGACCTGTAATTCTCTGGGGTGCCGAATACCACATCGAGTGTGATTTTTCCCGCACACTGTGCCTCCCGACTGGGGATAATTCCCCTAAAGGTTGTGCCACTTTGTTCGATGCGGCTTTTATCAATTTCCATCTTCTTGTGTGTTTCTTCGTAGATCAGGTTTAAGCCGCTTCCGCCGTTCATGAGTACTTTAGTGAGCCGAAAGTCGTCCACTATTGATCTAGGGACCAGAGCAGCTGGTGCCCGGATGGTCTGGAATTGCGGTTCGTCACTGGCTTGAAAGTTATAGCAGTGTCGTTCCACCGATTTACTTTTGCCACATGGCATATTTCAGCAGAGCTTCGATGAGCTCGCTTGCGCCTATTGTTCGAGGCGAAAGTCTGAAAGACTATTAGTACCGTATTGTGTTCTACTTTATGGCTCTCGAGGAGATCCTCGCCACTTTTAGCTACCTGTCGGAGTATCCAACATGCCCTAAGGCTATGGGTTGGTGTTGCATCCGGCGTACTGCGAAGCTTACATGGCCCATTGAGCCATCCTTCCAATACGGTTCCTCGCCCTGGGCGGGTTTTGGTTTCTTGGGAATTGAATTGGTCGACCTACGAGAGTTCAGCCGTTTAGTTCGGAGAAAGGTTCTGGTGAGGGCCATACTATCCCAAAATTCTGTTTGGGTCTTCGAGGCGCTTTCCATCGCACAGTACTTCTGTACTATGGTTTCTAAGTCCCCAAAGTGTACTATGTCACGGCGACTTATAGCATTAAGGAGTCCTTTGTTCGTGCATTTTTTGCAGAAAAGTGAGACTACGTCCTCCTTGTGGCAGTCCTCGACCTTGTTAAGCGCAAGGAGGAATTTGGCCCAGTAACGGTGTACCGTCTCTAGGGGCTCTTTCCTGATGTGGGAGAGACGGTTTAAGTCCGAGCGAGTGTCGTTGGCTGAATTCGGATTTTGATCCGATCTGACACCCGTGGGCACGGAAGGTTCCGAGCCCGACAGTTCGGGGTCCGGAGTATCACCCGATCTCTTCGGCCCCATGCCCGATTCTAAGTCCGGGACTCGGGTCATGTCTTCCTTTGAGTAGGTGTTCGGCTTACTGAGTTCGGTGATCCGGATACAATTCGTCCTCAAAGTTGAGGGGCGACCCGTGTGTGGTTCCTCCACTACCGCTATCTCATGGGTGGCCGGCGGGGATCTAATGTCCCTCTGGTCGGGTTTAAGCCCAATCCGGTCATAGTCCGTAGCGATTCCCAAAGCGGCAATGCGATCCAAGAGCTCATTAAGAAAGGAGAGCTCTATCGGATCCATCTGTTTGGCAAGCTCCGAATTAATGCGAAGGTTATGCGTGATCACCCGAGAGGCTGTCGTTGGCGCGAAAATCAATGGGGCGACCATAATGAAGCCGCCTGGTCGGAGAATCTGGCCTATAGCCAGCGCTCCTCCAGAGATGATGTCGTCCTTGACAACGAGACGAGCCATCGAGCCTTGCAGCGACGACACAGAGGAACTCTCAATGAAAGCACCAATGGCGGTGTCAAAACCAGCGGATCTCGGGTAGGGGGTCCCGATCTGTGCGTCTTAGGCTGATGGTAACAGGAAGAAAGGGACACAATGTTTACCCAGGTTCGGGCCCTCTCGATGGAGGTAAAACCCTACTTCCTGCTTGATTAATATTGAAGATATGAGTAGTACAAGAGTAGATCTACCACGAGATCATAGAGGCTAAACCCTAAGAGCTAGCCTATGATTGTATAATTGTAATTGTGATCGGCCTTCTAAGGACCACCCTCTCCGGTTTATATAGACACCAGAGAGGGCTAGGGTTTACATGGAGTCGGTTACAAGGAAGGAAGTATAATATCCGGATCGCCAAGCTTTTCTTCCAAGCAAAGGAGAGTCCCATCCGGACACAGGCCGAAGTCCTGAGTCTTGTATCTTCACGCTTCAGTAGTCCGGACGATGTATACAGTATGGCTGTCCAGATACCCCCCTAATCTAGGACTCCCTCAATGCCCAAGGCACTCCAAGTAAATATTTCAAAGGATACTCAAGCATCTAAGCTTGGGGATGCCCCGGTTGGCATCCCATCTTTCTTCTTCAACAAATATCGGTATACCTAGGTTTTTGTTTTGTTCACATGATTTGTATCCTTTGTGTTTTTGTTTTTTTCCTTTAAGAACCATGCTAGTATGAGTTATCCCTTCATTGATTTATAAAATACTTCATGTGATTCACTTATATCTTTTAAGTATGATCTTATAGAATTGCTCATTGTGCTTCACTTAAATCTTCTGAGTATGGTTGTATAGAATGCTTTGTGTGCTTCACTTACATATTTTCAGCTTGGATATTGGTTAGTCTATATTAATTGTAGAATGCTCCATGAACTTCACTTATATCTTTTGGAGTATGAATAATACTATCATCTAAAGTAGGTTTGGAAGAGTGTCGACTTTAGGAATTAGTGATCCCACTATTCTGAATGAGAAGAATTTTGCTTATGTGGAGAGTAGAAAAATTTATATGCTTGTAGATCATGAAAAGAATGCTTTATGTGATGGTTATATTGTTGAATTCATTCATGATGCCACTGAAAATTATTATGAGGGAGTAATTTATACTTGTAGGAGTTGCAATAATACCAAGTTTCCTCTCTATGTGCTTAAAGTTTCGAAGTTATACTTGTTTTGCCTTCCTATGCTAGTTGATTCTTGTTCCTATAAATTATGTGCTCACAAAATACCTAGGCATAGGAAGTGGGTTAGATTTAAATGTGCTAGTCATATTCTTTATGATGCTCTCTCTATGTTTCAATTCTTTTCTTTTACGTGAGCATCATTGAAATCATCATGCCTAGCTAAAAGGCATTAAAGAAAAGCGCTTGTTGGGAGACAACCCAATATCTGCCATTGTTGTATTTGTGTGTTTACATGATTAAGATACTTTAGTAATCATGTTTTATAGCTTTTGTTTCAATAAATTGCCAAGTAACACCTTTGGGAAGACTTGGGTGAAAGTTAATGTGATCTTGCTGTAAAAAACAGAAACTTTGCGCTCACGGGATTAGCTACCATTTTTTTTACAGAAGAGTAATTTTAAGATAGTTCTTTTGGCAGAAGATTAAGAGACAAATTCCTCACGTCCACCAATTTATTTTATAATTTTTGGAGTAGCAGAATTATGGTTGTTGTTCAGATCATTAGAGACTGTTCTGTTTCTGACAGATTCTGTTTTCATTGCATAGTTTGCTTGTTTTCTAGTTTCTATGGCTTATATTTCTCAATATAAATTGTAGAAATGATATGGTACAGTAGGAATTGTGTGATAAAAATTATGAACCTTGTCTTTGACAGTACCAAAGTGAATGGTTTACTCTTTATCATACTAACCTATCTCATGAAGATCTGTTAAGTTTTGTGTGATTGAAGTTTTCAAGCTTTGGCTGAGATATTGATATGAGGAGAATAAGGAGCGGAAAGACCCTAAGCTTGGGGATGCCCAAGGCAACCCAAGGTAATATTCAAGGAAGACTCAAGCGCCTAAGCTTGGGGATGCCCCGGAAGGCATCCCCTCTTTCGTCTTCAAAACTATCGGTATACTTTACTCGGAGCTATATTTCTATTCATCACATGATATGTGTTTTTCTTGGAGCGTATTTTCAATTTTACTTGATGTTTGAATAAAATCATTGGATCTGAAATCTTGAATGAAAAATAATCCTCCCACGGCTAGTTAATTATTTGACTACTCAATGTTCTTCACTTATATCTTTTGGAGTAGTTTGTCATTTGCTCACGTGCTTCACGTATATCCTATGAGTAAATGGTTGAATGAATTGAATATCATAAATCTGAATTTATATATGTTTCATATGCTTATGCCATGGGGAGTAATGACTTCACACGTAATAAGTATAGGTAGTAAACTTATTGAAAGTTAGCAAATGCAGAATTGGTCACTTGAACAATTCATGAAAGAATATTGAAGGAAGAGAGATTTCACATATAAATATACAATCTTGGACATCTTTTGTAATTGTGAGCACTCATTAAATATGACATACTAAAAGGTGGATGTTGGACAAGGAAGACAATGTAATGAGTTATGTTTTCTTATATCCGAAATAAAGTATATTGTCATGGATCATCCAACATGCTAAGCTTGCCTTTACCCCTGATGCTAGGCAAAATCTTTGCACCAAGTAGAGATACTACTTGTGCTTCCGAATATCCCTTCAACTAGTTTTTCCATGAGAGTCCACCATACCTACCTATGGATTGAGTAAGATCCTTCAAGTAAGTTGTCATCGGCGCATGCAATAAAAATTCCTCTCTAAATATGTATGAAGAAAATAAGCTTTATACGAACTTGTGATAGGGAAGAAATAAAAGCGAAGAACTGCATAATGAAGGTCTCTATCACAAGAGGCAATATAAAGTGACGTTCTGTTGCATTAAGATTTTGTGAATCCAACCTTAAAAGCACACGACAACCTCTGCTTCCCTCCGCGGAGGGCCTATCTTTTAATTCTTGTCTTACACTTTATACAAGAGTCATGGTGATCTTCACCTTTCCTTTTTACATTTTATCCTTTGGCAAGCACATTGTGTTGGAAAGATCCTGATATATATATCCAATTGGATGTAAGTTGTCATGAACTATTGTTGTTGACATTACCCTTGAGGTAAAAGGTTGGGAGGCGAATCTATAAGCCCCTATCTTTCTCTGTGTCCGATTAAAACTTTGAACCCATAAATATGACATGAGTGATAGCAATTGTGAAAGATTAAATGATAGTTGAGTATGTGGAGTTTGCTGAATCAAAGCTCTGACATAGACCCATCCTGAAAATAAGATGAATTGCAATTGTTTGATGACTGAGAATATAGTTTGTTAGTTTCAAGAAAGTTTATGATCTATACTTTAACATGTGAATAGCTTGTTACTTGATCATGAACAATCTTATGAGATGAGCTACTGCTATGATAAATGATGATGCTAGAAAAGGTGATTGAAATTATCATTGATCAAACTTGCGCACCTGCTAGCATTCACACTTCATAAATTATTTATTTTATCATTTACCTCCTCGAGGACGAGCAGGAATTAAGCTTGGGGATGCTGATACGTCACCAACGTATCTATAATTTATGAAGTATTCATTCTATTATATTATGCATCTAGGATGTTTTATATGCATTTATATGCTATTTTATAAGATTTTTGGGACTAACCTATTAACCTAGAGGCCAGTGCCAGTTTCTGTTTTCTCCTTGTTTTTGAGATTTACAGAAAAGGAATACCATACAGAGTCCAATTGACGTGCCAATTTTTGATGAATTTTTATGGACCAAAAGAAGGCCCTGAAGTGCAAGAGTTGATCCAGAAGAGTCTCGGACTGCCCACAAGGGGGGGGGGCCCGCCCCCTGCCTCGTGGACAGCCCGGAGACCCCCTGACTTGAAATCAATGCCAACCTCTCCTATAAATACAGAAACCTTCGGGAAATAACCTAGATCGGAAGTTCCGCCGCCGCAAGCCTCTGTATCCACGAGAAATCAATCTAGGCCCTCTCTGGCACCCTGCCGGAGGGGGCCATCATCACTGGAGGCCATGGAGGATGATCTCGGAGGGGCCATCATCGCCATGAAGGCCAAGGACCAGAGGGAGAACCTCTCCCCATCAAGGGGGGAGGCCATGGAGGAGGAAGCACAAGGGGGAGGACCTCTCCTCCTCTCTCTCGGTGGGGCTGGAGTGCCATCGGGAGGGGAATCATCACCGCGGTGATCGTCTTCATCAACATCACCATCATCATCACCATCCTCATCTCTTTTATGCGGTCCACTCTCCCGCACCCCGTTGTAATACCTACTTGAACATGGTGCTTTATGCCACATATTATGATCCAATGATGTGTTGCCATGCTATGATGTTTTGAGTAGATATCTTTTGTCTTTGGGTTGATTGATGATCTAGATTGGTACGAGTTGTATGTTTTATTTTGGTGCTGTCCTATTGTGTCCTCCGTGTCACGCAAGCGTGAGGTATTCCCGTTGTAGGGTGTTGCAATACGTTCATGATTCTCTTACAGTGGGTTGCTTGAGTGACAGAAGCATAAACCCGAGTAAGGGGGTTGTCGCGTATGGGATAAAGGGGACTTGATGCTTTAATGCTATGGCTGGGTTTTACCTTAATGGTCTTTAGTAGTTGCGAATGGTTGATAGAGTTCCAATCATAAGTTCATATGATCCAAGAAGAGAAAGTATCTTAACTTATGCCTCTCCCTCATATGAAATTGCAATGATGACTACCGGTCTTGTTAACAATTGCCTAGGATAATTCCGCACACCAACCCATCATTATTCCACACTCGCTATTTATAATATTAAGTAATATATTCTAAGTTTATGATAACAGAACCTACTTTTATATTTTATCTCTCCAATATCATGCAAAGTTATCCTCTTCATACCCACAACGTAATTTTATTTCTCGTATCTAGTTGGAAGCAAATGTCCGGTGTACGGAGAGTCGTATTAGTGGCAGATACGACTTCAGAGAATATTGATCTTATCTTTACCTCCTTGTGGGTTCGACACTCCATACTTATCACTTCCACCTTTGGAAATTGCTACGACGATTCCCTGCACTTGGGGATTATTATCCACCACCGCGTCAGCAGACTCCCGCTCCTCAAAGTCCACCAACGCGTCAGGCCAGTCCTCCTCCTCCAAGTCCGGCATAGCGTCAAGCCACTCCTCCTACTTTAAATCCGGCACAACATCAGGCCACTCCTCCTACTTCAAGTCCAACACCGCGTCAGGCCACTCCTCCTGCTTCAAGTCCGGCACAACATCAGGCCACTCCTCCTGCTCCAACTCAGCCATGCCAGCCATCTCCGCCGCCTCAGCAATTGCGGAAGAGAGCCACCACAGCTATGGTGCGTAGCAGTATGGGTCGAGGTAGTACAGGAGGTACAGGCGGAGGCAAGCGATATCAATATGGTCCTAGCCTCACTCCTCTTCCTCAGAGGCCTTACGACATGACCAAGGAGCAAACACAGCCATAGTGAAGGCCCAAGTGGACGCCCATTTTGGACCAAAACTAGCACCGCCGCCAAGGGAGAAGGTGCCTGAGGAAAAGATTGACCACTTTATTTGCATGGCTAGAGCACCAGCTTCCAAGCCTGTTGACTCAGACTATGAGTGCCAAATCAGGAAGGCACATTGAGCGCGACTACAGAAGGAGTCGAGCTCGAGCTCGAGCCAAGAACCTGGCAAAAAATGCAGGAAAACCGTTCCCCAGCTGGGAGAACAGGAGGCGGAATTGATCCCCCGCTTGTTGTACCAACACATCAGAGTACCGGCGCTGGTCAGCTGGTAATAACCGACGAGCATAGAAGGCAGTCTAAAATGCTTGGTATCACTGTTGGACAACTCCTCGAGATCGAGCCCATGTCTCTGCTTAGAGAGGAGGACATAAAACGGAAATATGACTGTGGCCAACCTTTTGTCGAGCATGAGGAGGTCAAGAACCTCCCAACGAGAATGTATGAATTGCATGATTGGTACATGAAAGTTACTAAGAGTTCCAATCAATAGCCCCTCATGTTGAACGTCAAGGAAGAGCATTACTTCCATAAGCTAGCTCTGTCCGTTGAGTATTCAAAACTATTTTAGTTATTCAATCAAGAAGCACTCGACAAATCTCTCGTCAGTTGCTATTGTTTGTAAGTGATTTCTTTCTGTAATTGAAGTCTCAAGCTAGCTGTAGTGGTCATTGATCGATCATTACCTGTAATTATCCTCACTATATTCTTTTCTGTGGTATTATGCAGGATGAAGATGTATGAAATGAAAAAAGATGGACGCTATGGCATTGGGTTCATTGACCCAAATACCATTAATGAACACACATGGAAATTGGATTGGTATAAAGTAGATGTAGAGAATAAAATGCTAGAGTTCTTGAAGCGCCTCAATACCAATGAAGATATACTACTTCCTTATAACTTCCTATGAGTCACACTGTCTTGTACTACAAATTCTGTTTTTGCTTACTAGCTAGCTAGATGTTGATTAGTGTTATGCACATGCCCGCTTAATTAAGACATGCAAACGTGTGCGCATGCAGTTACCACTGGATCTTGTTAATCATTAAAGTTGAAGAAGGAACAGTTGAACTACTGGACTCACTCCTTAAAAAAGAAATTGACTTCACCATCTTGAAGGGGATAGTCGACAGGTAATTTCAATCATTATTAACTATATCTCGGCCTATTTAGTTCGTCATTTCCTGATATCAACTATTTAATAACCCCTTTATTCATTTTCTTTGTGTGACACTCCAAAATTTTTGGTGGTTTTTTTTTTCAAAAGAGCCTTGCTTGGTTTGAAAGGAGGTCATTTAAACCCTTCCTAAAAACCATCTTCTAAGTTTGCCCTCTCAAAAATCCTTTTCTGGGTTTTGGTTTCATTTAAAATGAAAAACCCTTCTAGTTTTGGGCTTTTATTTGGTTTTGATCCCTTCAAAAATTTCACCATGCTTCCTATGGTGAAATTTTCCCAAAACCTCTCCTCCCACTATAGTTCAACCCTAACATTCTGTCCAAACTAATAAAATCCATTTTTGGATTTTATTCCAACTATTTCTCCTCTCAAAATAATTCTGTCTTTTCTTTTGAACCTAGGTGGATTACAAAGCAAGTGCCCTAATGCTTTTGATTTTTGACCTCAACTCAACACCCCTGGATAGTCCTTTGAATCCACAACCCAGAACCATCTTGATCCACTCTTCTCCTGTTCAAATATTTCAAATTGCACTCACTGCAAATTTGTACCAGATTTGCCAAATTAGGTGAAATTCATATCTACGCCTCTCCAAAAATTCCACAAATATTCATGCAGCCTCTAGATGCAATGAGAGGCCCCTCCACCAAAAACCAGCTCAAGGAAAAATCCCTACATGCCTGGATCATTCTGTCGAACACCTTGCATGCAATGTTCTAGTCATATTCAGTTAACTTCAGAAATTCAGTGTCGATCTTCGTCAGTGACTTCACTCACGAGCTCACAGTGCGCTTGGCACGTAGCTCACGGCCAGGCTTGCTTGTCCGGAGCCTCACACGCGCGCTTGGCACCTTCCTGGCGTCGGTGGCGCCCTGGCTCGCCTGCGCCGGCGTGTCTTGCGGCGGCCGCAGCGCCGTAGCGTCCGACAGGAAGCAGAACGGCGGCACAACGTCGTTCGGCGCCGCCCAAGCATCCTGACTCCTTGCCAGCGCACGCATGCAGCACCGTCGCCGTGGCGCGGCACGCGCAGAGCACGCTCCCTGCTGCCGACGGGCCCGCGCCGCCCCGTTCCGTCGAGCTCCCACTAAACCCCCAAATCCAGAAGCGGTTAGCACCAAAACGGAACCATGGAGCACCCACGATGACGTTCAGCCTCTGAAACCTCCCGTACAACCGCAGCGCCGCCGTAATCACCTCGCCGGAGAACGCCATTCTCGGCAACCGCCTCGGGGCAGCTATATATAGCACCCCGAGCCTGCTCTCGCCCGCGGCACACCTCCTCTACCCCTCTAGACCCCGCCCAGCTACTGGGAGAGCCCCGAGGGGACCTTCTTCCCTGACTCCGGCCACCCCGTTCCGCCTCGGCCTCCACCTCGATTCTCTCCGGTGAGGCCGTCTCCGGCGCTCTAACTTTGTCAGCAACCCTCTCGAGCAACTAGGAGACTAACCCCCACTCCTATTTGATCCCCGCAGCTCCCTCCGGCGAGATCCATGACTGGCCGAACCGCCGTCCGCCGGAGCTAGGGCCGCCGTCGACACAGTGCTCACCGGCAACCACCACCACCACCCACAGACGCGGAACAGTGCACCAATCTCGAAGGTACACGCCGATCACCTTGCCTCGCCGTGGATCGCCGCCGGCGACCACCGCACCTCTCGGGCGCCGTCGCGCTCTATTTCTCTGTTTGAACTTTCAAACCCGACAGGTGGAGCCCGCCTGTCAGCCTCACAGCCGTTTCTTTTAAACGAAAAGTTATCTATACTTTTCCGCAGAACCCCCTGGAAGTTTTCTGTTTCATTACAGATGAGTCCTTGGGTTAAAACACTTATAACTTTTTATCAGAAGGGAATTTTTGAGTGATTCTTTTTCTGTTCTCTTTAGAATTTTGTCTAGTTTTTTACCACATTTATTTGAAAAATATTTGGAACACTTTTCTGTACACTCACGGTATTTACGTTGCGTACGTATTTTCTTATACCGTAGATACCGGAGGAGGTGACGGAGCTGCAAACTTCGCACAGTTAGACTCCGACTACTCCAAACCAGGCAAGCATGTTTGAACTCTTGATATGATGAGTGTTGTTGCATGTTTGCATTTTAGTATAGTCATGGCATGTTTATGAACATCACTTTGCATGATATATCTCATGCTCATAATCGGAAGTAAGTTTCGGAAAGCATTATGTTGTTGGATACATATTTGCAAAGCCATGTGTTGGTATGAGGATGGGTAAGATGGCAGTGTTGTGACATGCCAGTCTTATGCCAGATTATTTGACTTCCGTGTCGCCATGACACAATTCACATTTCCCTTCATTCCATCCTATACTGTCACATGTTTTCTGAAAGGAATATGGCATAGTAAGTTGCAAATTGTTTTCCTGGTACACACCAAGTGGAGAGGCCGGGATGAGGGTTCCATGGCCCTGGATTAAAACCCGTCATCCGGTCAGGGGGCATGGGTGTTTCCGGTTGGGACCGAGAGGGGGGCACCCCTTAGAGCGCGCGTATAGAAATTTGATCCCATGCTATTCGAGGTTGTGGCCTCCCCGTCCCAAAGTTTTTCTTGGACGTTGTCCAGGGTGATTCCTGGCAACGTGAGGTGAAATTGGTGTGTACTAGTTAAATGTGTTTCTACTGAAATACCGTAAACGGAACTAGTCCTTCGTGACTACGGAAATCTGTTGGCTGTGTTCAGTTCTTCAAAACTCTGCAGAGTGTCAATCTTTCAATTATCTTGTACTTTGTTCAAGTACTATAATTATCTTACCTTGTCAGGTATTCAGCCTCAGTGACAAAAGCTCAGGTGGGATTTATGTGTAATAAATCCGGTTAAAGAGTTATTCTTGTGGATGGACTAATTTGTTGCTTACAATTATTACAAGCCCTGTCTGCGATGTCGCTCAGGCGTCCGACGGTGGCAAACCTGTCCAACGGTGGCGTACCTGTTATTTACTTTTGTTATAGGCTCTGTCTGTGATGTCGCTCAGACGTCCGACTGCGGCATTTCTTTTAAAGCCCTGTCTGTGATGTCGCCCAGACGTCCGACTGTGGTATTTCTTTTAAAGCCCTTTATGTGATGTCGCCCAGACGTCCAACTGTGGCATTTATTTTAAAGCCCTATCTGTGATGTCGCCCAGACGTCCGACTGCGGTATTTCTATAAAGCCCTTTATGTGATGTTGCCCAGAGTCCGACTGTGGCATTTCTTTTAAAGCCCTTTATGTGATGTCGCCCAGACGTCCGACTGTGGCATTTCTTTTAAAGCCCCTTTATGTGATGTCGCCCAGACGTCCGACTGTGGCATTTCTTTTAAAGCCCTTTATGTGATGTCGCCCAGACGTCCGACCGTGGCATTTCTTTTAAAGCCCTTTATGTGGTGTCGCTTAGACGCCCGACTGCGGCATGCATTTTTATTTATTTACCTTTCGAGGCGTCGCTCCAGACACCCGATCGTTTTTTTTTCAGCTATTTATTTTATTTATCAAGTCCTGCAAATCTTACCATTGTTATGTGAGCATCATCCTTTATTCATGGCGCATTCATGCATTCATTGATTATATCTTTTGTCCGAACTGTCTTGCGAGTACTTTCAAGTACTCACCTGGCTTGTTGATTTGGCCAGATGTTGATGAAGGCGATCTCATGGATGAAGAGTTTGATAGCGAGTCCGACGCTTAGAGGAGTCCCAGTCAGTCCCATGCGATCCTGTCTTGATCATTGTATTATCCGCTTCCACAACCCTGAATAAATTCATCGAGCCTCACCTCGACGCTCGATGTACTGCCAGTAGAAGTCAAGTTATCCACCACCACTTTTCCCTCGAGCTAGTAGCAAGCCACCCCACCCCTGTGTCATATTCGCCCATATGTAAAATATTGGCGAGTTTGTAATAAATTGTTGAGCAACCTCAGCTCAACCCTGTAATATATTTGATTCTACTAGTTCTCTGCTTATCAAGCTTTTGTCTACCAGAAAGGATGATTTTTCCTATATTGGGATTTAAAGATTGGTTTTCTCAATAAATATTTTTATTGAAAAACCGGTCGTGACAGACTTCGTAACCAGAGCCAGGCTGACTGTAGGAAGCCACTAGGTGCGATCGCTAATTGGTTATTAGCATGATAGAGTTAATCATGTTTTTACAAATGTAGTCATTTTCTGACAGTCAGCATAAAATTTATGATCTGACCACTCAGAATTTTTGCCTACTTTTGTAGATGGTCGGCAACGACTGCGAGTCTCAGATGTTCGCCAACGTGCCTGAGGGGTTCGTCAAACTCCTCTCCTTCATCGTTCAGGTCGCGATGGGGCCATCTGTGCGCCCAGTCTTCACGCTTTATCCACACAAGATCAACGACAGTCTGACTATGCACCAGGCCGCGGTGCAATTCAGGGGAGGCCATGCTGAAGTACGCCGCCTCCGATTCGTGGGGAGAGCCATGCCTACAGAAAGGCATGCTATGTAGATGGCTGCCCGTGAGACGATAGCCCGTCTTCGGGATGTTCTTCCGGCAATGAAGACCCGTCGCTACCGCTACCTTCCATGCCATGTGCCTTACACCTGTCACTACTCCTTCTCTTGCCCCAGAGGAGAGCTAGACGAAGCCGTTGAGATGCTTGTCGAGTACCTCCGAGCCCTGGAGGCAGCATTCGACTGCATGGTGGATGACCTCGTAGCTGCACGCATGGACTCAGTTCATGGCTGTGCTGCTAACTGGAGGGAACTCCTGCACGCCGCTCCACCACTGACTTTTGTGTCATCCACAGCCTCTCACTCACCTACCATACTCGCCACTGCTCGTCGTCTGCCTACCACAGAGGAATTTAACCAGGCTATTGCACCCACTCCCGTCCGCTCTGCACCACTTGTTGCACCCACTCCCATACGTGCTACCCCACCTATTCCACCCACTCGTATTCGTGTTATTCCGCCTAAGGCACCTGCTCCATCAGCTCAGCACAACATTTCTCGTCTGGAACCTATTAGCGAGGAGGAGGTTTATTCCCCAGCGTCTCTGTGTCTCACCCTCGGCAGGCCAAGGGAGATCCTCACCGTCTCCGACTAAGTACGCATAGACGCCATGCGATGTATCAACTTGTGTAATATGTTTTTATGTACATAGGTTGTGAGAAGTAGCCTGTTTGCGCATCGTGTAGGATCTGGAGGAGTGTACTAGTTTAAATAACATGTCAGGATTATGTACGCATATCCTGAGTGATGTAATGTATAATTATGCCCGTGTGTAAGATATGCACTAGTCCTTCTCTGCGCGCAATCGTGTGTTTCCAAAAAACTACCCTGGAGTTTAAAAATGTGCTTTGTGTGTGATTTTATTGACTTTTGCGACTCTCCTTCTTGTCTTACGAGTTCACAAAATATATCCCCAGAGTGAAAGATGTCTCGTCCTTGGACGCGCTCCATGCCAACCCAGCCAGAAGAAAATTATGGCACACCGCAGAACCGGAATTTCACTCAGGGTCAGACAAGTCAACAGGACAGTGAAACAGCTTTTACACAAGTTTGTCATTTGTATGAACAGAGTCAGCAGCAACACCAGGAAATGATGAACCAATTCATCAATATGGGAAGTAACCGTGGTCAGTATCAACCGCAATCCAAATTATCTGAGTTACAAAAGACGCGTCCTCCAACATTTTCTCATACTGACAAGCCTCTTGAGGCCGAAGACTGGCTTCGAGACATGGAGAGTGTCGGGGAAGCTGATCCACGAACACCTATGGGACCGGCGGACCGAGCCCCTTTCGGTTCGGCAGGGGGGCGGAGGTCGCACGAAGAGCGGATCGAGGCGAAGCACACGAGCAGTTTACCCAGCTTCGGAGCTCTCCGGAGAGATAACACTCCTACTGCTGCTTGTCTGATTGTATTGTGTTCTTGCTCGGGAGCGCTGAGTGCTACAGTACACATGAGCTGCTAACGAGACCGAGCGTGAGCATTTTCTGGGTTCGAACCCCCTCTACGTTGCGCATGGGCCTCCTTTTATATGCTCAAGGGGTCACCGACAGGTGGCAACGCAGACGAGGGTAAAAATGGAAAAGAAGTTGTGGTTGGTACAGCTACCTGCACAGTGCATCCTACCTAACCCTGACGGCAGGGGACAAAGGCATTAAATGCTCGTCTGTGTCGCCCAAACAGTGCAGAAAAGGACCGTCAGGGACGCCGCCATTTGCCACGATGGTAATCTTGTCAGCGTCGCTTGCCACCTCGCACCGCTGGCTGCTCAGCCTCCTGCCACGCGCGCCTGGGAAGGCCCCAGGGCGACACGTTGGTGGATGCGCTGGAGTGTGGGTGCAGAGTGATAACCTGCCGCGGCAAGCGCCTTGCCGCGGCCGTTGTCTTGTCGCGTCCGGAAGCTTGTCGCTCACCGGGTCTTGCCGGGACGCGTGGCGTGTCGCGGCAAGTTTCTCGAAATGCCTTGGTTGGCCTTCCCGGCAAGCTCCTCTTGCCGAGGCCTTGTCTCCTTGGCTTAAATACTTTGTTCTTGAATGGCTCCAAAGGAACCACGGAGGACCTTGGCGGTCACCCGGCAAGCCCTGCCGCGGGGCGCTGCAACTGCCCCTGCACAAGTTCGGGATACTAGGGTACCCCTATTTTAGTACACCGACAGGAGCCCCCGGGCCTGGGCCTCACACGGTGCCGAGCGCTGTTGGGCCAGGCCCAAAACAGGGCACGGGCACGCGCGGCCTGGGTTACGCCGTATCTTACTCCGTATCCACCACGCCCCTCCCCGAACGGCACGCGTTGAATGCGGCATCGTGGGAGAGATCGTGGGTGGTTTCTTTATTCGGAAGGGCGAAACGTCTGCCCCCTCCCTCTTTATAAGCAGGGGAAACAGGGGCAGTTTGCCCACTTCGCCGGTTGTTACTCCATTCTCGAAAATCTCCGCCGCTCCCCCCTTCTTCTCGAAGCCGAGAGAGAGCAGCGCTCCGCCCCCCATCGCCACCGGCGCCACCAACGCCGCCGATCTCCCCCGCCACCTCCGCCATGGCTCCGAAAGCCGATAAGGGGAAGGGCGTGAAGTCGGCCGAGGCGCAGCGGCTCGCGGCGCTGCGAAAGGAGCGGGCCATCTTCCCCCCTCACCTTGACGCAAAGGAGCTGAGGGAGAACTACTACCTTTTCTGGTCGACGGAGACGCGAGCGCATCCACGCACGAAGGTTCTCCCGGCTACTGCTTCGAGACTGGCTCCGAACGGGTATCCCTTCTTTGCGATGTTCTTCTACTGCGGGCTCTGCCTGCCCTACTCTGAATTCTTCTGTGACATCATGAACACCTATGGGTTCCGCCTCCTTGACTTCACCCCCAATGCTGTCCTAACCATGGCAGTTTTCGCACATCTGTGCGAAAACTTTGTCGGAGTCCATCCAAACGTAGCCCTCTTCCGCCACTTCTTTATGCCCCGGGTTGAGAGAGGAGAGCCCCTTGCCGGCGGAATCGCTTGGATCTCGAGAGTCGGAAAGAAGGAAGCCTATCTGGAGGGAGAGCTCCGCAGCAAGTGGGATGAATGGAGAACAGAGTGGTGCTGGATTGTTGAGGAGAACCCGCAGCCATTTACTGCCATGCGCCAAGCCCCAATAGTACACGGGAACGATTGGAGCACGTGGCCCTGGAAGATGATAGGCTGAAGATTGCCATCACCCGTATCCTTCGCCTCAGGCTTGCCGGGCTCACTGTAGGCGCAGTTGGCGCAGATTTCCTTCGCCGCCGCATCGCCCCCCTGCAGGAGAGGGGGAGACCCGCCTGGGAGTTCCAAAACTCGGCGGATATCATGAGGCTGCGCCCAGGCCTCAACTTCAACTTCACTGTTCTGGAGCTGGACGCAATGCTCCTGGAGCTGTTCAAGCGCGATCCCCAGCATCCGTTCATGTTGCCGCAGGATGTCGTTCCGCTGTGCAACAATTCTTCGCTCGACCGCATCCGCGCAATGATGCCGCTATGCGACTCGCACGGAATCGTCCCGACTTGGCAAGAGCCGGCAGACGACGTCGTGCGGGATTTCTTTGATGGCCTGGTAGAAGTGCCGGTCTGCGCCGATGAGCAGAAGAGCCTCACCCGCGACACCACCGATGCGAAGATGCAGCGCATCGCCACCAGGCTGGAAGAGGCGGCAGCAGCCGCTGCCGCGGGCGTGTTTGGGTTCACCGTGGAGGAGGCAGAGGCAGCAGAGGCGGCAAGCCTTGCCGAGCGAGAGGAGTTCGCCGGCGAGGAAGAGCTCGCCGGGCCTGAAGCTGAGCCGAGCGAGCCCGGCGAGGAAGAGCTTGTCGGGCCAGAGCCTTCAGACAGCTTGCCGCAGGCGGAGTCCCCGGCCCCGCCAAGAAGGCATCTCCGCAAGGCCGCGGACGTAGCGGGGCGGCAGACGGGTCAACAGTCGCCGAACCGGGTGACACGCTCTACCGTGGCAAGCACCGTTGCCGCGGGAGCGCCTCACGCCGCTGCGGCAACTAGAGCGGGGTCTTCCCGATCCACCGCTACTGCTCCTGCCAAGCGGGCAAGGGAGCCTACTCCTCCGCCTCGTCGCACCGGAGGCGAGCCGGACTTCGATCTCTCCGTGCTCAGCTCCGACGAGGAAGAAGAAGAGTAAGATTCCTTGTTGTCCTCGTAGTTCTTCAATTCTTGCTGTCTTGTCTTGTGTCTGATTTGCTTTACTCTGAACCTGTTCCTTTTCAGGACTCTGGCCCAGAGAGCAGCGAAGAGAGCCAAGGCCCCAGTGATTGTCATCGAGGACGAACCCACCACGATAGCAGAGGACGTGTCCGAGACCACCTTGTCGGACCCGGCAACCATTCCTCAGAGCAGCCCCCAGCGCAGCCCCCACGTAAGTATATGGTTTACTTCATGCTGTCAGGCGCGCATGGGTGCTCTTGTTTTGCTGATATCTGTCTGTTGGTTTGTGTAGGAGCAGAGCAGCCTCACCAGGAGGACCCGGAGGGCGCTCCCGAAGTGATATCTGCTTCGACTACACCGCCAAGGGAGGCTTCCCCGGCAAGGGAGCGTTCTCCGGCAAGGGAGAACTCTTCGGCAAGGGGCAGTTCTCCGGCAAGGGACAGCTCCAGTGATCCTCCGGTGGTTGAGACCACGACCGTAGATCCTAGCACAGGTAACCCTTTTGCCCGAAAACTTCCCTTGGGTTCTTCTTCTTTTGATTTTCTTTTTGAGTGTTTTCTTGACCTTTCTCCCTTCTTCGGTCGTCAGATCCACCTGCCACGGAGCCGATGGAAATCGAGGCCGCCGGCAAGGAGAACGCGCGCAGCAACAACAACGACGCCGCCACCACCGAAGAAGAGGCCGCTGCTGATGATCCCGCCGGCGAAGAGGCCACCAAGGCTGCCGCTGCAGAAGCAGGCGAGGGATCCGGCGATCGCACTGACCGCCCCGAGGCCGCAGGAGCGCCAGGCGCTACGCCGACCGCCGATCCCTCCATCAATGCTGCAGCGCCAGGCTCCGAAGAGCCCCAGTCCGGCGCCTACTTGAAGGCCGGCGACGGTATCTTCATCAAGCTCCCCTGGGCGTCAAGCTCCAGGGCGCCGGTCGAAGGAGAAATTTTGGACGGACAAGTGCTCGCCTCCGCCGGGCTGACGCTGGTCGACGCGCCAAGCAGCAGCAGCGACGAGTCTGAGGAGGAGCGGCTGCTGCGGAAGCTGCTGTCGCTCTACCGCGCCCGACAAGCCAAGCTGGCGTCCCAAGAAGCACTTGTCGCGAGGGCAGGAGTGGATATTGAGAAGCGCGCCGAGGAGCTCCGGGGTCTCAGGCAGGAAACTCTCCGGTCTCTGGCGGAGGAGCGGGAGAAACTTCTCGAGGAGCGGAAAGCCTTCCTCCTCGAGAAGGCTGAAGTTGAAGAGAAGCAACGGCTTGTTGCCGAAAATCTATTTGCGCAGGAGGGAGAGTTGGCGCAGCGCAAGGTCAACCTTGACAGACACGAGGAGGAGCTTGCCACGTGCGAGCAAGCAATTGGCGGGGCTCTCAAGGAGGCAAGAGATGCTGCTGCAGCTGCCGAGGCCTCCAAGAAGGAGCTAGAGACGAAGGTGGCGTAGCTGGAAGCCGATCTCAGGGCGAGCGGCGAGGAGCTTTCCGTGCTCAAGCGTGAGCGCGAGAAGGACGCTGCCGCTCATGGTGAGCTGCAGGGTCTTCTCGCTGAGAGGAGCAAGGAGCTCAGCGCCGCCAAGGATTCCAATGCGGATCTCGAGTTGAAGCTGGCCACCTTGACTCAGAAGCTGGACGGCGCCAGGGAGCGGGAGGTGGCCTTGTCGGAGAAGGTCAAGGCCGACGAGGTGCTGCTGGCGAGTGCTGCTGCCTCCCAAAATGCTTTTAGGGAGATAGTGGAGCACTGGACCGAGGGTCTGGTGAATATTGCCGCCGCCATCGACGGGGAGCTGGCGCAGCTGGGAATGGAGGAGCTCGGATACTCCTCCGATGAGCACCTCCTACCTAGCGCCAAGCTCAGCTTGTTCTTCAAGGGCATGGCGACGGCCCTCCAGCGACTCCGGGAGAAGATCCCAAAGCAGCTGGCCGACGAGTCGTGCAAGATCTGCGCAGGGGCTCTCCAGAAGGTGCTGATGAAGGTGGCCTTCCGCAATCCAGTCCTCAACCTCACCAACGTCCTCAAATCCTTGCCGTCGGATGCTGATCTGGATGCGCTCAAGGCCCTTGTCGCACCTATTGTGGACAAGGTGAGCGAGATCAAGAGGGTTGAGGGCGATCGCGTAGATTAGGCCGCCCGTTTTTTTCCCTTGTCGCCGTTGGTCATGTTATGAGAACAATCTGTTAGAGCTGCGACAAGCTATCTTGTAATATAACTCTATTTTGGGTAGAGATTGCTATGTTATTCCCTTTACTTGATTCCTTCCTTTGTATGTTTTTTCCCTTTGCTTTTAGGGAACTTGCCGGCGCAGGCACCTTAGCCGCGAGCGCTGAGTGCGGGACGTCAGCAGCCTGCTGGCGGTGCCGCTACCGACAAGAAACCTTGTCGCAACTAGTCGCAGCTCACTTAAGTTGTTGAGCGGACTCGAAACAAAGTAAGGGCGCAACTAGCTACGAGTTGGTTCCTCCGCGCACAGGTTTTCCATACAAAGTACGGTCGTTCAAGGAATATAACTTAAAAATTTAAAAACTGATTGCTCAAACTTTGGCAACTTAGCTTTTCTGTCGTTTGCTTTCCGGCAAGGCGAAACTTCCTTGAACGATGCCTGGTCCACACCATTATCTTCTCCTTCCCCCCGGCAAACTTGTGTGCGAGGGAACCTTCCTTTTCTTTTTGAGAAAAAGAAAGAAGAGAAAATAAAGATGTGGAGCCTTACGGCTCGTTATTGCTTACCGGGGGTAGGTGCTGCACAAAGTGTCAGATAATGCATGCAAATATAAAGTAGAAAGCATGAAATTGACAAGATGTGCGGAGCACATGAGCTTTACTTATGCACGGGATCTGCGCCCGGCTTTGTACAAAGGATTACATGCAACATCGGCAAGACTTGTACAAAAGGTGGTTGCCGGAACGGGTTCCGGCAACCGCGCCCTACGGGTAAAACTTACGAAGATGCTCAATGTTCCAGGAGTTGCTCACCGGAATGCCATCTTCGGTCTCAAGGCGGACAGCGCCAGGCCTAGTGACTCGTTTCACCCGGTAAGGGCCTTCCCACTTCGGCGTCAACTTGTTGGAATTCTTGGCGGACTGAACGCGCCGAAGAACAAGGTCGCCTTCCTCGAAACTTCTGGCATTAACTTTGCGGCTATGGTAGCGGCGCAAAGCTTGCTGGTATCGAGCAGCTCGTACAGCAGCCTGAAGACGGTCCTCCTCAAGGAGCAGCGCGTCATCTTGTCGCAGCTGCTCTTGCTCAAGCTCATCATAAGCGAGCACTCGAGGTGACCCGTATACGAGTTCCGTGGGGAGAACTGCCTCTGCTCCATAGACTAGAGCGAAAGGTGTCTGGCCAGTGGCTCGATTTGGCGTCGTCCTGATCGACCAAAGAACCACCGGCAGCTCCTCGATCCAGTTCTTTCCGCACTTGCGCAGCCTGTCGAAAGTTCTGGTCTTGAGCCCGCGCAGCACTTCAGCATTTGCCCTCTCCGCTTGACCGTTGCTTCTCGGATGAGCAACAGAAGCGAAGCAGACCTTGGCGCCAAGATCTTGGACGTACTGCATGAAGGTGCGGCTCGTGAATTGCGTGCCGTTGTCGGTGATGATCCTGTTAGGGATCCCGAAACGGCAAACAATCGACCTGAAGAACTTGACTGCTGACTGTGCTGTCACCTTCCTCACTGGTTCCACTTCCGGCCACTTTGTGAACTTGTCGATTGCAACGTACAAGTACTCAAAGCCCCCGACAGCTCGGGGAAAGGGGCCGAGGATGTCGAGCCCCCAGACCGAAAATGGCCAGGATAAAGGGATCGTCTGGAGAGCTTGAGCTGGCTGGTGTATCTGCTTGGAATGGAACTGGCACGCTTCACACTTGGTTACTTGTGCAGTTGCATCCTGGAGGGCTGTCGGCCAAAAGAAACCTTGCCGGAACGCTTTGCCGGCAAGTGCTCTTGCGCCAATGTGGTGACCACATATGCCTCCATGTATCTCTGCCAACAGCTTTTGTCCGTCTTCCCGGTGAATACACTTCAATTTCACGCCGTTGAGTCTTCTTCTGTACAGTGTGTTGTCGACAAACTGGTACATACTTGACTGCCGGGCTACTCTTTCCGCTTCTTCTTGCTCTTCGGGAAGTTCTCCTGTCTGAAGGAAATGGACAATCTGCTGTGCCCATGTTGGAGCTTGCGGCTCGACAACAAGGACTAAAGGCACATCTGCTGCTGCGGGAACATCCGCTTCTACGGCAAGAACTGCGGCTCAGCCGGAGCTTGATGTTCCCCGGCAAGCTTGCCGGAGCAAAGCTTGCCGGGAGCGTCTGCTTCAACGGAACAAACCCTAAGGCTTGCCGGAGCAGACTGCTCCTCAGCATCCTTGGTGTTGATCTTGAGGACCTTCTTGGCGGCGGCTTCGGGGAGCTCTGCCGGAAAATAGTCACCAGAAATCAACTTCCTCTTCTTGCTCTGTCCAGTTGATGGTGTTACGGATGGTTGAGTCAGCTTGAGCACAAAGATCCCTGGTTCCACAGGTAACTTAAGTGCGGCGCACTTTGACAGGCCATCAGCAATGTCGTTCTGAGCTCTCGGAACATGCTCCATCTGTAGGCCGTCAAAGTGCTCTTCTAGCTTTCTCACTTCATCAACGTAAGCTTCCATCAACGGACTCTGATAATTCTTGTTCACTTGGCGGACGACAAGCTGTGAGTCACCCCTGACAATGAGCTTCTTGATCCCAAGGTCTGCTGCGATCCTGAGACCGGCAAGCAACCTTCATACTCTGCAGTATTGTTCGTTGCTTGCTCCTTGGGAAAGTGCATCTGGACTACGTACTTGAGGTGCTCTCCGGTGGGTGCAACTAGTAGCACGCCCGCACCGGCGCCTTGCAGCGAGAAGGCACCATCAAAGTACATCAGCCACTCTTTGCTTGCTTCCTTGACGGGGATGCTCGTTTCTGGAATTTCTTCATCTGGTGTTGGCGTCCATTCTGCTATGAACTCTGCCAATGCTCTGCTTTGGATAGTTGAAGTGCTCTCAAACTTGAGGCCAAAGCTTGACAGTTCCAGTGCCCACTCGACAATCCTGCCTGTTGCTTCTGGATTTTGCAGTATCCTCTTCAGCGGAAAACGAGTGACGACTGTGATCTCATGTGCTTGGAAGTAATGGCGCAGCTTTCTCGAGGCCATGAGAAGGCCGAAAAGCAATTTCTGCACACCAGAGTACCTTGACCTAGCCCCCTGCAGAAGGGAACTGACAAAGTAAACTGGGCGCTGCACCATTCTCTTCTGCATCTTCTCATGCTCCTGCGCAGATCCATCCTTGTCGGGACCAGAGCTTGCCGGTGAAGTCCTCTGCTTGTCGCTGGATGCATCTGCCGTGGTTGCTGGCTCATCATCCGCCTCCCTCTCCGCTACTAACGCAGCACTAACCACTTGATTGGTTGCCGCTATATATAGCAGCAACTTCTCTTGTGGCTTAGGTGCGACAAGTGTTGGAGTGGAGGACAGGTATCTCTTCAAGTCCTGCAGCGCAGCCTCCGCTTCCGGAGTCCATTTCATTGGACCTGCCTTTTTCAATATTTTGAAAAATGGCAGGGCGCGCTCAGCAGACCTAGAGATAAACCTGCTGAGAGCAGCTACGCAACCGGCAAGTCTTCGTACATCCTTGACGCGCTTTGGTGCTTCAATCTGCTCAATGGCCTTGATCTTGTCGGGATTGGCTTCAATTCCCCGCTGAGACACGAAGAACCCGAGAAGCTTGCCGGAGGGGACTCCAAACACGCACTTCTCGGGGTTAAGCTTGAGGTTGATCTTGCGCAGATTTGCAAAGGTTTCGTCTAAATCTTGAATCAGAGTCGCCTTGTCCTTACTCTTGACCACTATGTCATACATGTAGGCTTCCACATTTCTGTGCATTTGCGGTTCAAAAGCGTCATGGACCACCCTTGCAAATGTCAAACCAGCATTCTTTAAACCGAAAGGCATCCGTATCAAACAGTATGTGCCACATGGGGTGATGAGTGCGGTCTTCTCCTCATCCTCTTCTTCCATGAAGATCTGATGGTATCCTGAATATGCATCAAGAAATGAAAGCAAGTCACATCCGGCCGTGGAGTCAATAATCTGGTCGATGCGCGGCAAGGGAAATGGGTCCTTGGGGCAAGCTTTATTAACATCGATAAAGTCGATACAAAGCCTCCATTTCCCGTTTGCCTTACGCACGACTACAGGATTGGCCAACCACGTAGGATGGAGCACTCCTCTGACAAGGCCTGCTGCTTCCAATTTCTTGATTTCTTCCGCAATGAATTCTTGGCGCTCCAATGCCTGTTTCCTGACTTTCTGCTTGACGGGCCGCGCATGAGGACAGACGGCAAGATGGTGCTCGATTACCTTCCTGGGAACACCGGGGATGTCAGATGGCTGCCACGCAAACACGTCGACGTTGCCCGCAGGAAGGCGACGAGCGCGCTTTCCTATTTAGGGTCAAGAGTGGCACTAATGGTGAAGGTACCACCAGTGCCATCCTCCTTGGCGGACACCTTCTTGGTCTCTGGTGGAGCTGCCATTGTCTTCTTACACTTGCCGGTGGAGTTCGATGGTGCGTCCTTGACGGTAGCGCAGCACTCCGAAGAGGTGCGCTTGCCGGAGTGGGCATCAGAACTCTTGCCAGACTTGGTCTTCTTCTTCGCCCTGGGAGCTTCAGCGGCAAGTCACTTGCGGTCTGTTGCGGCTGCTGCTTCCCGGTAGATCTTGTCGGCGCAGATAAGAGCATCCTTCTTGTTGCCAGGAACTGACATGACACTTATCGGGCCTGGCATCTTCAGCATGTTGTATGCATAGTGAGAGGCTGCCATGAACTTGGCATGTGCTGGACGGCCGAGTATTCCATTATAAGGCAATGGAAAGTCAGCAACGTCAAAAGTGGCCCTCTCAGTTCTGAAGTTCAACTCGCTGCCAAATGTTACCGGCAACGTGATCTTTCCCTTCGGCTTGCTCCTTCCCGGATTTATTACTTGAAATGTGCCGGTCTCTTCGAGCTCGCTATCAGGGATCTGGAGTTCACTACTAGAAAAACCTCTACTAATGGCGCACCTATTATGGCCATTAATGGCGCATCTGTGGTGCGCCACTAACAGCACGCCATTAGTAATTTTTACTAATGGCGCACCAGTGGTGCGCCATTAGTATCTGGTATACTAATGGCGCACCACTGGTGCGCCATTAGTATAGGCCACGGTGCACCATTAGTATGCCTCCCAGGGGCCAGGTGCTTTGGATACTAATGGCGCACCACAACTAGATGCGCCATTAGTAACCGCGGCATACTAATGGCGCACTTTCCTGTGATGCGCCATTAGTGATGCGTCATTTAGAATCTAGATCTGGATCATGTTTTTTTGCCCATTTTTTTGCTCGTTTTTTTTTGCTTGTTTTTTGGCACGACAATATTCTCAAATTTTGTTCCTGTTGTTTTTGGATCTTGTTGCCATGGTCTTTTGCCGGAGAGGAGTTCGCCGGAGAGGAGGAGGAGGAGCTCACCGGAGAGGAGGGAGGAGGAGCTCACCGGAGAGGAGGGAGGAGGAGCTCACCGGAGAGGAGGGGATTTTTTGCCTCACCGGAGAGGAGGGAGGAGGGAGAGGAGGGAGGAGGAGCTCACCGGAGAGGAGGGGATTTTTTGCCTCACCGGAGAGGAGGGAGGAGGGAGAGGAGGGAGGAGGAGCTCACCGGAGAGGAGGGAGAAGAAACCATGAGGGGAGGGGAGGGGAGGGGAGGGGAGGGGAGGGGAGGGTAGGGGAGGAGGGAGGAGGGAGGAGGAGGTCGCCGAAGAGGAGGGAGAAGAAACCATGAGGGGAGGGGAGGGGAGGGGAGGGGAGGGGAGGGGAGGGGAGGAGGGAGGAGGGAGGAGGTAGGAGGAGGTCGCCGCAGAGCAGGAGAGAAGGGAAGATGAAATGAAGAGAGGAGGAGAGGACCAGCCATATATACGGCATACTAATGGCGCACCGCGGGCAGGTGCGCCATTAGTAATTTTTTTTATTTTTTTGATTTATTTTGAATTTTGAAGGCGGGAAGATACTAATGGCGCACCACGGTCAGGTGCGCCATTAGTAATTTTTTTTATTTTTTTATTCATTTTGAATTTTGAAGGCGGGAAGATACTAATGGCGCACCATGGTCAGGTGCGCCATTAGTAATTTTTTTTTATTTTTTTGACTTATTCTGAATTTTGACGGAGGGAAGATACTAATGGCGCACCATGGGCAGGTGCGCCATTAGTAAGTTTGAATTTTTTTGATTTTTTTTGCCTCTCTAGATCTTAAAAGCCCCGTATCTTTTTTTCTGTTAGGTTTTTGAGGATTTTGAAAATGTTTAACGGAAAATGTTTAACGGGGTTCCCCCTGTTAAATTTGGATGTAACTTTTCGAGTAGATGATTTTTCATATAAAAAACTTTTTCATCCGAGTTAGTATGCAAAAGTTATGCCCATTTTTACAAATTCTCGCGAGATTTTGCAAATGAAGTCAAAATTCATATTTGCAAATTTTCCCAACAACTAGGCCAGTATTCACATGGGAAACTTATTTTCTTTTATTTTTTTGACATTTTTATCATTTTGTTTTATTTTTTTTAAAACTGAAAAGGCGATCCACGGGGGGGGGGGGGGGGGGTGCATTCGGTGGAAGTCGTGGCCAAGGTTACTAATGGCGCACCGTGGCATGGTGCGCCATTACTAGTTTAACTAGTAATGGCGCACCACACACACGGTGCGCCATTAGTATGTTTGGACACAGGCGCACTAGTTCAAAAAAAAATTTGGTACTAATGGCGCACCGTAGGCAGGGTGCGCCATTAGTAGTTTCAACACTAATGGCGCATCAGAAGGTGGTGCGCCATTAGTATATACTAATGGTACTAATGGCGCACCACATGTCTGGTGCGCCATTAGTGCCATTTCCATCTATAGCCCTTTTCCTAGTAGTGGTTGTTGGAGCACCGCGGAGGAGATCAGGTTCAAGCCGGCCCCGCCGTCAACTAGCATCTTAGTGACCTTGAGGTTGCGGATAGTTGGTGAAACCAACATCGGCAAGCACCCGACCGCAGTTATGCGATCAGGGTGGTCCTCAATATCTAAGATGATAGGCGTGCTGGACCATTTCAGAGGCTTGCCTGACTCGACGGGTGGTTCTGCCGCATTGACTTCCCGCACCCACTGCTTGAGCTGGCGGTGTGAAGTATGTAGAGAAGCACCACCGTCAACACACAGGACCTCTGTGGCTTTCTGGAACTCCTGCTCATCGGTCTCGTCATCATCGTCGTCATCTTCATCCTTGTCGCGGCCGCGGGGAGGTCTATCTCCTTGCCGCTGCTTGGCCTTGCCGCGGCGTCCTCCTCGGCCGGGACGTTTCTTGCTGGCCCCTCCAGCACCTTCCTGAGCTTTCTCCTTGTCGCGCCGCTCGTATTCAGCCTTTTGCTGTTCGACAAGCTGCTTGACCTTCTTGTAGCTCTGGAGGTCATGGCCCTTGGTGTGGTGGATCTTGCAATACTACTTGTTGGTGCTGTCTTGCTTGTCGGCGACTGCCACAACTGTGGCAACCTCCTTGCCGGAGCTACCAGCTTCGGCTTTCTTGCCGGACTGCTCAGCAACTAGCACATCTTTGCCTTTCTTCTTCCTGTTGTTCCGCCGCCGGTTCTTCCTTGCCGGGGCAGTCTCCTCACTATCAGATCCTCCTGCTCCGATATTCTCTCCGGGGAGTTTCCTCCCTTCCTCAGGACGTGCACACTTGTCGGCCAGGGCATATAGCTCACTGACGTCTCTGATCTTGCACATCGCCATCTCCTCCCGCATCCTGCGGTTTCGCACGTTTTGATGGAACATGCTGATCACTGCGGCAGGGTGGACATCTGGGATGTTGTGTTGTACGCGGTTGAATCTCTGAATGTACTTGCGCAGGGGCTCTCCTTCCTTCTGGGCGAGCAGATGAAGATCGCTCTCTTGGCCATGAGGCTTGTGGCCGCCTGTGAAGGCGCCGACAAACTGATGGCACAGGTCAGCCCAGGAGGATATGGAGTTGTCCGGCAAGTGCATGAGCCAGGATATGACATTGGGCTTGAGCACCAGCGGGAAGTAGTTGGCAAGGATCTTGTCGTCCCGCCCCCCAGCAGCTTGCACCGCGATGGTGTAGATGCTGAGGAACTCCGACAGATGCGACTTGCCGTCGTACTTCTCTGGTACATCTGGCTTGAAATTCTTCGTGCTGGGCCACTAGACTTGCCGCAGCTCACGAGTGAACGCAGGGCAACCTACCGCGTACGGCAAGTCGCCTGGTTCCCCTGGCGCATGCATGTCAATAGAGGGCCCAGCATGCTCGTCGGATTGACATCGCGCTTCTCTTTGGCACTTGATGCGAGTACGAGCGTCTTCTTGCTGTCGCTCGTGAAGAACTTGGCGCTGATCGCGACGAGCTCGTGGATCCGATGACGCAATGGAGTCACTGTCGAGGTGGATCCGTCGAGTCGGCGATCTTGGCCTTCGGGGTGGAGAGTGCATGGTGGTTGCACCCCCACCGGTTTCGTCGCCACCGGCTCGTGCCTGGCAGTCCTGCAGCGGCTGCGATGCACTTGGCTGTCGCGGAGTGTCGCCGTTGGCAAAGCCGATGAGACTCTGAATGGTGGCCCTCCATTGGTTGATCTTGTCTTGCACTGGAGGGTAATCCAGGAGCAGTTGAGCTCGCGCCAAAGCTTCTGCTGGAGTGGTGGGCGGCAGTGGCGAACGGTGCGAGGAGCGAGATATGCTCGGACTTCTAACTATGTTAGAAGGAGCAGTATCCCGTCCAGGCGACCGTGTGTCGCTTGTGCCAGCAAGTTGGCGTGCATGCTGGTCTTGAGCACCCCGAGATCCACCAGCTGGATCTTGTCCCAACGAACGTATGGTACTGCGAATACCATGACGCTGTCGGTCCTGCGCCTCCTGAGATGGGCGCGGTACATGTACGGACGCCGAGGTCTGTGCAGCCTTGTCCTTGGACCTGGCAGCATCGTGGGCTTCCTCGTCGATGTCCGTTCTTCCGCCGGCGTCTACTCCACCACCCGTTTGCTCCGGTGGTGGTGGAAGTGACGTGGACGGAGCAGCTACCGCCGAAGTTTTCTTCTTCGGTGGCATGTCGACGAAGAAGATGAAGATCTAGCTCGTGTGAACGCCGGATCAGGTTCACACAACCTCGACGCCCCCTACCTGGCGCGCCAAAGATGTCGGGGAAGCTGATCCACGAACACCTATGGGACCGGCGGACCGAGCCCCTTTCGGTTCGGCAGGGGGGCGGAGGTCGCACGAAGAGTGGATCGAGGCGAAGCACACCAGCAGTTTACCCAGCTTCGGAGCTCTCCGGAGAGATAACACTCCTACTGCTGCTTGTCTGATTGTATTGTGTTCTTGCTCGGGAGCGCTGAGTGCTACAGTACACACGAGCTGCTAACGAGACCGAGCGTGAGCATGTTCTGGGTTCGAACCCCCTCTACCTTGCGCATGGGCCTCCTTTTATATGCTCAAGGGGTCACCGACAGGTGGCAACGCAGATGAGGGTAAAAATGGAAAAGAAGTTGCGGTTGGTACAGCTACCTGCATAGTGCATCCTACCTAACCCTGACGGCAGGGGACAAAGGCATTAAATGCCCGTCTGTGTCGCCCAAACAGTGCAGAAAAGGACCGTCAGGGACACCGCCGTTTGCCACGATGGTAATCTTGTCAGTGTCGCTTGCCACCTCGCACCGCTGGCTGCTCAGCCTCCTGCCACGCGCGCCTGGGAAGGCCCCAGGGCGACACGTTGGTGGATGCGCTAGAGCGTGGGTGTAGAGTGATAACCTGCCGCAGCAAGTGCCTTGCCACGGCCGTTGTCTTGTCGCGTCCGGAAGCTTGTCGCTCACCGGGTCTTGCCGGGATGCGTGGCGTGTCGCGGCAAGTTCCTCGAAATGCCTTGGTTGGCCTTCCCAGCAAGCTCCTCTTGCCGGGGCCTTGCCTCCTTGGCTTAAATACTTTCTTCTTGAATGGCTCCAAAGGAACCACGGAGGACCTTGGCGGTCACCCGGCAAGCCCTGCCGCGGGGCGCTGCAACTGCCCGTGCACAAGTTCGGGATACTAGGGTACCCCTATTCTAGTACACCGACATAGAGAAAATTAATTATCGCACAGTGTTCCGACCGTGAAAAAGTAATGTATGCACCACATTATCTCACAGGTGCAGCTGCATCGTGGTGGGAAAACTTTCTGCACATGCACCCCAACGAAAATGAAATCACCTAGGAAAATTTCAAAGAAGGTTTTCGTGGGGCACATATTCCTAAGAGCGTCATGAAAATCAAGAAGAAGGAATTTGATGAACTCAAGCAAAGAGCCATGACAGTGTAAGAATACAACAGCCAATTCACACTGCTGTCTTGCTATGCCAATGAAGAACGCATGACCGAGAGCAAGAAGATGGAAAAATTCTTAGAAGGCCTGGCACCCGCCCTTAAGTGCCAGCTAGTTGTGCACACCTTTCCAGATTTTAAAACACTGGTGGATAAGGCCATTACCCTGGAAAATGAGCGACGTAGCCTGGAAGATATCCGCAAACGGAAAAGGGACCAGACTAATTTTTCTCGCAATGACAGAAGCAAGAAGGAATTTCAGAAGGGGGATTCACACAAAACCCCGGTGAATAATTCACGTCCAACCAAGAATTTCCATGCAAGAGATAAAGAGTTCACCTATCGCCCAGGCGTTACCTGTTATGCTTGTGGAGAAGAAGGGCACTATGCCAAGCAGTGTCCCAAGCCAAGGAACTCAAACCCGAAGCTCAATAATGGTGGAAATAATTCAACACCAAAGCGAAGCAATTTTAACCCCAACAACAACCACCGGAAAGGTCACTTGAATCACGTGACCCGAGAGGAAGCACAGAACGCCCCAGATATCGTACTCGGTACGTACCCCGTCAACACAATACTTGCCATGGTTTTGTTTGATTCAGGAGCTTCTCACTCATTCGTTTCGAAAAGTTTTGCTATGCAAAATAATTTTTCGATGCTTCCCTTGGAAAAATCAATGATCATCAAGTCCCCTGGGATTAAGCAAGTGACCCAGAATTACTGTCAAGGTGTGGTTATTGAATTTGAAGGATTGAAATTTTACGCCAACCTTATTGTGATGGAAAGCAAAGGACTGGATGTCATCCTAGGAATGGATTGGTTGACCACCAACAAAGGTTTTATTGACTGCTTCAACCGTACCGTGATTCTCACCCACCATCAAGGGAAGAAAATAAAAGTTTCAGCCAAAGAGAGACAAATACCTCGACAACCTAGATTAAACAAGGTGGACGTTTCTCAGCTGAACAAGGTTCCAGTGGTATGTGAATTTCCAGATGTATTTCCAGAAGAACTACCAGGCATGCCACCAAACCGAGAGATAGAATTCAGCATTGAGCTAGCACCCGGAACCACTCCTATTTACAAGAAACCTTACAGAATGGCACCATCCGAATTGGTAGAATTGAAGAAGCAAATAAAAGAATTATTGGAGAAAGGATACATACGAGCCAGCTCCTCACCTTGGGGTTCTCCAATCTTATTTGCCAAGAAGAAGGATGGAACAATGAGGTTGTGTATTGATTATCGAGCTCTCAACATGGTCACAATCAAGAACAAATACCCAATACCTCGAATAAATGATTTACTCGATCAGCTCGCACAGGCCAAAGTCTTCTCAAAAATTGATTTGAGATTGGGATACCACCAGTTAAAAGTACGAACAGAAGATATTACCAAGACCGCATTTACCTCCAGATATGGGCTGTATGAGTTCACCGTAATGCCATTTGGGCTAACCAACGCCCCCGCATATTTTGTTCACCTCATGAACAAAGTGTTTATGAAGTATATGGACAAGTTTGTTGTGGTGTTCATCGATGCTATTTTGATATATTCCCAAACACCAGAAGAGCACGCCGAACATCTCAGGATTGTACTCGGAGAACTCAGGAAACATCAACTGTACGCCAAATTCAGCAAATGTGAATTTTGGCTAAGGCAAGTGGGTTTTCTGGGCCACGTGCTAACCCAAGAAGGTATTGCAGTAGATCCGGAAAAAGTCAAGGCCGTACTTGGTTGGAAACCGCCAGCTAACGTAACGGACATACGGAGTTTCTTGGGAATGGCAGGCTATTATCGGAGATTTATTGAAGGATTCTCCACTATAGCAAGAAAGGCAAGAAACTTGAGTGGACAGAAGCATGTGAGAATCAAGGAAGCCCATGACACAATTGCTCAAGAAAGGCAAGAAACTTGAATGGACAGAAGCATGTGAGAAAAGCTTCCAAGAGATAAAAGAAAATTAACAACGGCACCAGTACTAATTGTGCCAGATATACACAAGAACTTTGAGGTATATTGTGACGCATCCCGAAAAGGCCTCGGATGCGTATTGATACAAGAAGGCAAGGTAGTTGCGTATGTCTCCAGACAACTACGCAAGCATGAGGAAAATTATCCCACTCATGACTTGGAATTGGCAGCAGTCATCCATGCACTCAAGGAATGGAGACACTTCCTACTTGGAAATCGTTGCGAGATATACACAGACCATAAGAGTCTTAAGTATATTTTCACACAGCCAGAGTTAAATTTACGACAACGACGCTGGTTAGAGTTGGTGAAGGATTATGATGTTGGAATCCACTATCATCCCGGAAAAGCAAATGTTGTGGCAGATGCACTTAGCCGAAATCCCAGCACAGACAATGACAATATCCCAAAGTTGAGGCCAGAATTTCAACAAGAATTTGCCCGACTCAATCTAATAATGGTTACAGAAGGCAGTGTGTCGAATATAGAACTACAGCCTACCCTAATGGAAAGTATCAAGGAAGCCCAGCACGGACACCCCAGCATTGATGGCATAAAAAGAAAAGTGAGTTTGGGAAGAGCCTCATAATTCAACATAGATGGGCAAGGAATATTGTGGTACGGAGAAAGGCTATGCGTACCAAATGTCAAGGACCTCAAACAACAGATATTAACTGAAAGTCACACAGCTCCGTATTCAATCCATCCTGGAGGGACAAAAATGTATAAAGACCTTCAGGAAAATTTTTGGTGGCACGGTATGAAGAGAGATATAGCCACGTTCATTGCATGCTGTGACTCTTGTCAATGTATCAAGGCCGAGCACCAGAAACCAGTCGGACTGTTACAGCCAAATAAGATACCCGAGTGGAAATGGGACGAGATTGGAATGGACTTTATCGTTGGACTGCCTCGGTCACAACACGGAAACAATGCCATATGGGTCATAACCGACAGGTTAACCAAGGTGGCACATTTTATTCTGGTAAAAACAACTTACACCACTCAGAGACTAGCCAGACTTTATCTTGCCTGTATCGTCTGCCTACATGGAGTCCCTAAGACTATTATCTCCGATAGAGGCACACAGTTCGTCTCTGCATTCTGAGATCACCTACAATAGGCACTGGGAACCCAACTAGCCTTCAGTACCGCATACCATCCCCAGACTGATGGACAAACGGAACGCGTAAACCAAATCTTAGAAGACATGCTAAGAGCCTATGTCCTCACCTATGGGAACAGTTGGGAAGAAAGTTTGCCATATGCAGAATTCGCATACAACAACAGCTATCAAGCCAGCTTGCAAATGGCACCCTTTGAAGCTCTATATGGGAGAAGATGTCGTACCCCGCTAAATTGGTCAGAGACAGGAGACAGCCATATCTTTGGCCCAGATATGCTCAAGGAGGCCGAGGAGAAAGTTAAGACGATTAGAGAACGACTCAAAACAGCTCAAAGTCGGCAAAAGAGTTATTACGACCGAAAGCCTCGGGAAGTCAGTTTCGAACACGGAGAATTGGTATTCCTGAGAGTTTCTCCTATGAAGTGTCTGCCACGATTCAAGATTAAGGGGAAACTAGCACCAAGATTCATCGGACCATTTCATATAATGGCCCGACAAGGCAAGGTAGCCTACCAGCTGGACCTGCCTGGAGACTTATCCGGTATCCACATTGTGTTTCACATCTCGCAGTTGAGAAAATACATAAGCAGCCCAGAGAAGCAAGTTTCACATGAGTATATTTACGTGCAACAAGACCTCGCTTACCGGGAGCACCCGATAAAAATATTGGAAGAATCTGAGAGGAGGACCCGACAGAAAGCCATTAAGTTTTTCAGAGTTCAATGGAGCAATCACACCGAAAATGAAGCAACTTGGGAGAGCGAGGATTTTCTTCGGACAGAGCACCCACACCTGTTTAAGGATCAGCTGAAATCTCGGGGACGAGATTTTTCCTAAGGGGGTAGATGCTGTCACACTCCAAAATTTTTGGTGGTTTTTTTTTTCAAAAGAGCCTTGCTTGGTTTGAAAGGATGTCATTTAAACCCTTCCTAAAAACCATCTTCTAAGTTTGCCCTCTCAAAAATCCTTTTCTTGGTTTTGGTTTCATTTAAAATGAAAAACCCTTCTAGTTTTGGGCTTTTATTTGGTTTTGATCCCTTATAAAATTTCACCATGCTTCCTATGGTGAAATTTTCCCAAAACCTCTCCTACCACTATAGTTCAACCCTAACATTCTGTCCGAACTAATAAAATCAATTTTTGGATTTTATTCCAACTATTTCTCCACCCAAAATAATTCTGTCTTTTCTTTTGAACCTAGGTGGATTACAAAGCAAGTGCCCTAATGCTTTTGATTTTTGACCTCAACTCAACACCCCTGGATAGTCCTTTGAACCCACAACCCAGAACCATCTTGATCCACTCTTCTCCTGTTCAAACATTTCAAATTGCACTCACTGCAAATTTGGACCAGATTTGCCAAATTTGGTGAAATTCATATCTACACCTCTCCAAAAATTCCACAAATATTCAGGCAGCCTCTAGATGCAATGAGAGGCCCCTCCACCAAAAACCAGCTCAAGGAAAAATCACTACATGCCTGGATCATTCTGTCGAACACCTTGCATGCACTGTTCTAGTCATATTCAGTTAACTTGAGAAATTCAGTGTCGATCTTCGTTAGTGACTTCAGTCACGAGCTCACAGTGTGCTTGGCACGTAGCTCACGGCCAGGCTTGCTTGTCCGGAGCCTCACACGCGCGCTTGGCGCCTTCCTGGCATCGGTGGCGCCCTGGCCCGCCTGCGCCGGCGTGTCTTGCGGCGGCCGCAGCGCCGTAGCGGCCGACAGGAAGCAGAACGGTGGCACAACACCGTTCAGCGCCGTCCAAGCGTCCTGGTGGCTCCGCGTGGCCACCTCCTTGCCAGCGCACACATGCAGCACTGTCGCCGTGGCGCCGCACGCGCAGAGCGCGCTCCCTGCCACCGACGGGCACGCGCCGCCCCGTTCAGTTGAGCTTCCCCTAAACCCCCAAATCCCGAAGCGGTTAGCACCAAAACGGAACCATGGAGCACCCACGACAATCCTCAGCCTCTGAAACCTCCCGTACAACCGCAGCACCGCCGTAATCACCTCGCCGGAGAACCCCGTTCTTGGTAACCGCCTCAGGGCGGCTATATATAGCACACCGAGCCTGCTCTCGCCCGCGGCACACCTCCTCTACCCCTCTAGACCCCGCCCAGCTACTGGGAGAGCCCCGAGGGGCCCTTCTTCCCTGACTCCAGCCACCCCGTTCTGCCTCGGCCTCCACCTCGATTCGCTCCGGTGAGGCCGTCTCCGGCGCTCTAACTTCGTCAGCAACCCTCTCGAGCAACTAGGAGACTAACCCCCACTCCTATTTGATCCCCGCAGCTCCCTCCGGTGAGATCCACGACTGGCCGAACCTCCGTTCGTCGTCGACACAGTGCTCGCCGGCGACCACCACCACCACCCACAGACGCGGAATGGTGCACCGATCTCGAAGGTACACTCCGATCACCTTGCCTCATCGTGGATCGCCGCCGGCGACCACTGCACCTCTCGGGCGTCGTCGCGCTCTGTTTCTCTGTTTGAACTTTCAAACCCGACAGGTGGAGCCCGCCTGTCAGCCTCACAGCCGTTTCTTTTAAACGAAAAGTTATCTGTACTTTTCCACAGAACCCCCTGGAAGTTTTCTGTTTCATTACAGATGAGTCCTTGGGTTAAAACACTTATAACTTTTTATCAGAAGGGAATTTTTGAGTGGTTCTTTTTCTGTTCTCTTTAGAATTTTGTCTAGTTTTTTATCACATTTATTTGAAAAATATTTGGAACACTTTTCTGTACACTCACGGTATTTACGTTGCGTACGTATTTTTCTTATACCATAGATACCGGAGGAGGTGACGGAGCTGCAAACTTCGCACAGTTAGACTCCGACTACTCCGAACCAGGCAAGCATGTTTGAACTCTTGATATGATGAGTGTTGTTGCATGTTTGCATTTTAGTATAGTCATGGCATGTTTATGAACATCACTTTGCATGATATATCTCATGCTCATAATCGGAAGTAAGTTTCGGAAAGCATTATGTTGTTGGATACATATTTGCAAAGCCATGTGTTGGTATGAGGATGGGTAAGATGGCAGTGTTGTGACATGCCAGTCTTATGCCAGATTATTTGACTTCCGTGTCGCCATGACACAATTCACATTTCCCTTCATTCCATCCTATACTGTCACATGTTTTCCGAAAGGAATATGGCATAGTAAGTTGCAAATCGTTTTCCTGGTCCACACCAAGTGGAGAGGCCGGGATGAGGGTTCCATGGCCCTGGATTAAAGCCCGTCATCTGGTCAGGGGCCATGGGTGTTTCCGGTTGGGACCGAGAGGGGGGCACCCCTTAGAGCGCGCGTATAGAAATTTGATCCCATGCTATTCGAGGTTGTGGCCTCCCCGTCTCAAAGTTTTTCTTGGACGTTGTCCAGGGTGATTCCTGGCAACATGAGGTGAAATGGGTGTGTACTAGTTAAATGTGTTTCTACTGAAATACCATAAACGGAACTAGTCCTTCGTGACTACGGAAATCCGTTGGCTGTGTTCAGTTCTTCAAAACTCTGTAGAGTCTCAATCTTTCAATTATCTTGTACTTTGTTCAAGTACAATAATTATCTTACCTTGTCAGGTATTCAGCCTCAGTGACCAAAGCTCCGGTGGGATTTATGTGTAATAAATCCGGTTAAAAAAGTTATTCTTGTGGATGGACTAATTTGTTGCTTACAATTATTACAAGCCCTGTCTGCGATGTTGCTCAGGCGTCCGACGGTGGCAAACCTGTTATTTACTTTTGTTATAAGCCCTGTCTGCGATGTCGCTCAAACATCCGACGGTGTCGTACCTGTTATTTACTTTTGTTATAGGCCCTGTCTGTGATGTCGCTCAGACGTCCGACTGCGGCATTTCTTTTAAAGCCCTGTCTGTGATGTCGCCCAGACGTCCGACTATGGTATTTCTTTTAAAGCCCTTTATGTGATGTCTCCCAGACGTCCGACTGTGGCATTTCTTTTAAAGCCCTGTCTGTGATGTCGCCCAGACGTCCGACTGTGGTATTTCTTTTAAAGCCCTTTATGTGATGTCGCCCAGACGTCCGACTGTGTCATTTCTTTTAAAGCCCTTTATGTGATGTCGCCCAGACGTCCGACTGTGGCATTTCTTTTAAAGCCCCTTTATGTGATGTCGCCCAGATGTCCGACTGTGTCATTTCTTTTAAAGCCCTTTATGTGATGTCGCCCAGACGTCCAACTGTGGCATTTCTTTTAAAGCCCTTTATGTGATGTCGCCCAGACGTCCGACTGTGGCATTTCTTTTAAGCCCTTTATGTGGTGTCGCTTAGACGCCCGACTGCGGCATGCATTTTTATTTATTTACCTTTCGAGGCGTCGCTCCAGACACCCGATCTGTTTTTTTCCAGCTATTTATTTTATTGATCAAGTCCTGCAAATCTTACCATTGTTATGTGAGCATCATCCTTTATTCATGGCGCATTCATGCATTCATTGATTATATCTTTTGTCCGAACTGTCTTGCGAGTACTTTCAAGTACTCACCTGGCTTGTTGATTTGGCCAGATGCTGATGAAGGCGATCTCATGGATGAAGAGTTTGATAGCGAGTCCGACGCTTAGAGGAGTCCCAGTCAGTCCCGTGCGATCCTGTCTTGATCATTGTATTATCCGCTTCCGCAACCCCAAATAAATTCATCGAGCCTCACCTCGACGCTCGATGTACTGCCAGTAGAAGTCAAGTTATCCACCACCACTTTTCCCTCGAGCTAGTAGCAAGCCACCCCACCCCTGTGTCATATCTGCCCATATGTAAAATATTGGCGAGTCTGTAATATATTGTTGAGCAACCTCAACTCAACCCTGTAATATATTTGATGCTACTGGTTCTCTGCTTATCAAGGTTTTGTCTACCAGAAAGGATGACTTTTCCTATACTGGGATTTAAAATTGGTTTTCTTAATAAATATTTTTATTGAAAAACCGGTCGTGACACTTTGCCGGCAGGCAGGGCTTGGGCAAAGTTCAGCAAGGTGACTCCAGGAAAATGGCGACCAAAGCTGTTTTGGTTTCCACCCATGGTAAGTAATTAAGTAGTACTAGCTAGCTACCATCTCTTTAATTTTTGTTTCAACACCATTAATTAATTATCATGCTTGATTAATTATTATCTGATTAAATTCTATTCTCGTAAAGGCCCTGAAGCAGGCGCCGAGGACTGAAGTGTGTGCATACTACGTTTGCGAGAACATTCACAGGATGGCGCCCGAAAGGAGCAAATATGATAGACAACAATGGGTACATTTGCCAGAACACTATTCACAATTTTTACATGATTATCGATATATAGTCACACAACTAATGCACATGCATATCGATCTCCTTCTTAACAGTTCAAAGACGTGCGGGAGCAGCTCCTACCAACGGAGCGCATACGAGCACTTCAAGAGGAAATAGCGGGATTTTTGCTTGACAGATCATAGATCCCAAAGGAGAATACCATTACCCGCTACCACCCCCATGAACCACTCCCAATTGTCATCGTGCTCCAAAGGCACCAAGGCAACATGTAGGAGAAACTGTATATATACCTAATTGTATGTGTATATATATCATCCTATGTTCAAGTAATAAGCAATTCACAATGTCAAGTATGGTTCATAAACTTCATTTGGAACTAACAAACTATAATCTCAGTCATTGATGCAATTGCAATTTATCGTAACATCAGAAAGAGTCAATAATAGATCTTTTCAGCAAGATCACATACTCAACTATCTCGTAGTCCCCCATAATTGTTAACACTCACTCATTACTTGTGGTTATAGAGTTTCAGCCGGACACTGAGAAAGATAGGGGCTTATTATGTTGCCTCCCAACATATTCACCTTTAGGTGATGTCAACAATAATAGCCTATGCCAACTTACATTCAATTTGATATATGTATCATGACCTTTCAAACACGAGAATCTTACCAAAGGATAAAATGAAAAAGTGGAAGGGTGAGGATCACCTTGACTCAAGCATAAAGTAAAAACAGAAAGTAAAAGATAGGCCCTTCACAGAGGGAAGTAGAGGTTGTCATGCGCTTTTAGGGTTGGATACACAAAATCTTAATGCAAAACAACGTCACTTTGTATTACCCCTTGTATGTGGACCTTTATTATGCACTCTGTCGCTTTTATTACTTCCACAACAAGTTCGTACAAAGCTTATTTTCTCTGCATTAATAAGTCATGCATATTTAGAGGGCAATTTTTATTGCTTGCACCGATGAAAACTTACTTGAAGGATCTTACTCAATCCATAGGTAGGTACGGTGGACTCTCCTGGCAAAACTGGGTTTAAGGGAGTTTGGAAGCACAAGTAGTATCTCTACTTGGTGCAAGGAGTTTTGGCTAGCATGAGGGGGAAAGGCAAGCTCAACATGTTCAGAAGGTCAATAACAATATACTTTAACTGAGATGTCGGAAAACATAAACCATTACGTTGTCTTCCTTGTCCAACATCAATTCTTTTAGCATGTCATACTTAATGAGTGCTTCACAATCATAAAAGATGTCCAAGATAATATATCTATATGTGAACCCCTCTTTCCTTATCACTTCCTATTAATTGCAACGATGACCAAGGCTACGTTCATCAACTCTCAACAATTTTTATGCCTCATACTATCTATGTGTGAAGTTATCACTATCCAAAAGATCAATATGAACTCTTTTGTTCTTTCTACTTTCTCAAGATCATAGCAACATAGCAAAGTCCTTGACTCAACACTAATCTTTGTTATAGATAGCACACAGACTCGCTTACAAAAAGAGATCACAATGAAAACTCAAAACTACTTGATATCAAAACTTCGAACTAATAGATCAAGATACTACTAAAAGGATCAAACTAAATAAAGCAGTAAAGATAGGAGTGTGATGGTGATACGATACCGGGGCACCTCCCCCAAGCTTGGCAGTTGCCAAGGGGAGTGCCCATACTCATGTGATTATTTCTTCGGAGGTGTCGGAGTGGGGATTGTTGCATTTTTCTTCTCTAGCTTGCGTGTGAGGCTAAAGTTTTCCTCCCTCAGATCTTCATTCTCTAGCTCAAGTTTCATTATCTTTTTGCATTGTGCTGCCTTGCTGTCCTGCAAAAAACATGGTGGGATAGATTGGACCTTAGCGAGGCTTGACTTCTTGAACTCCACATGCATATCACCAGGTTGAGGAAGTGGATCATCCTCTTCATCGGAGCTTGTCTCCTCCTTCCTCTTTGGATCATAGTCTTCTTCCTCCTCTGTGGTCCAGCCATAATGTTCCACATCTGCATATACTCTTGGATTTGCAATATAATCAGCCACGTAACTCTCTCCCTCCGAATCTTGGGACGACATCTTGTTCCGAATCTGCAACAGGAATAGCTCGAAACAAAAACAGAGGATATTTGCGTGATACGGTGGCCAAAACCTTCAGGAGTACATATAATGAATTTTTACCGACCAAAATACGTAACATACAAGAAAACAGAGTCCGGGGGGCACACGAGGTGCCCACGAGACAGGGGGCGCGTCCTACAGGGGGGGCGCGCCCTCCTCTCTCGTGGGAGCCTCGTGTCCCTTTCGGACTACTTATTTCTTCCTAAAATTCTTAAATAATCCAAAACTGATGAAAATTATCTTTAGCGTTGTTTTGGAGTCGGTAAACTTACCGTACCACGTACCTATGCCTTTTCGGAGTCTGGAACGTTCTGTAAAGTGTCTCTTATGTACTCCTCTGGGGTTATGGTTTCAATAATATTAGTTTCAACATTGATAGGGTTACCTGAAATATAATGCTTGATTCTTTGACCATTAACTACCCTAGGATTTGTGCCTTCAAAGTTGTTAATTTTTATAACACCAGAACGGTAGACCTCCTCGATAACGTAGGGACCTTCCATTTTGAGAGAAGTTTTCCTGCAAAAAATCTTAAACGAGAGTTGAATAATAACACATAATATCCTACGTTAAACTCATGCTTTTGTATCCTTTTATCATGCCAGCGTTTGACTTTTTCTTTGAAGTGCTTGACATTCTCATAAGCTTGGGCTCTCCATTCATCAAGTGAGCTAATATCAAACAACCTCTTCTCACCGGCAAGTTTGAAGTCATAATTTATCTCTTTAATATCCCAATATGCTTTATGTTCAAGTTCAAGAGGTAAATGACATGCTTTTCCATAAACCATCTTATATGGAGACATACCCATAGGATTTTTGTATGCAGTTCTGTAGGCCCATAATGCATCATCAAGTTTGTTGGACCAATTCTTTCTAGATCTATTGACAGTCTTTTGCAAAATTAATTTGAGCTCTCTATTGCTCAACTCTACTTGACCACTAGACTGCGGGTGATAAGGAGATGCAATTCTATGATTGACATCGTATTTAGCAAGCATCTTACGGAAAGCACCATGAATAAAGTGTGAACCACCATCAGTCATAAGATATCTAGGGACTCCAAACCTCAGAAAAATTACTTCTTTAAGCATTTTAATAGAAGTGTTATGATCAACACTACTAGTTGGAATAGCTTCTACCCACTTAGTAACGTAATCAACAACAACTAAAATATGTGTATAACCATTGGAAGCAGGAAAAGGTCCCATATAATCAAAGCCCCAAACATCAAATGGTTCAATAACAAGAGAATAATTCATAGGCATTTCTTGACGTCTACTAATGTTACCTATTCTTTGGCATTCACCACAGGATATGACAAACTTACGAGCATCTTTGAAAAGAGTAGGCCAATAAAAACCAGATTGTACTACCTTGTGTGCAGTTCTATCTCCAGCGTGATGTCCTCCATAGGATTCAGAGTGACACTTGCGTAGGATTTGTTCCTGATCATGCTCAGGCTCAGAACGTCTAATAATACCATCTACTCCTTCTTTATAAAGGTGTGGATCATCCCAGAAGTAATGTCTTAAATCATAGAAGAACTTTTTCTCTTGCTGGTATGTTAAACTAGGCGGTATATATTTAGCAACAATGTAATTAGCATAGTCAGCATACTAAGGAGCAGTACGAGAAGCATTGACAACCGCTAATTGTTCATCAGGAAAACTATCATTAATAGGCAGTGGGTCATCAAGAACATTCTCTAACCTAGGCAAGTTGTCAGCAACGGGGTTCTCAGCTCCCTTTCTATCAATAATATGCAAGTCAAAATCTTGGAGCAAGAGAACCCATCTGATGAGTCTAAGCTTAGCATCTTTCTTTTCCATAAGATATTTAATAGCAGCATGATTAGTGTGAATAGTAACTTTGGAATCAACAATATAAGGTCTAAACTTATCACACGCAAACACAACTGCTAAGAATTCTTTTTCAGTGGTAGCATAATTTCTCTGGGCAGTATCAAGAGTCTTGCTAGCATAATGGATAACATTCAATTTCTTATCGACACTTTGCCCTAAGACAACACCTACAACATAATCACTAGCATCACACATAATTTCAAAAGGTAAATTCCAATCAGGTGGCTGAACAATAGGTGTTGTGATCAAAGCTTTCTTAAGTGTTTCAAATGCGTCTACACAATCATCATCAGAGACAAAAGGAATATCTTTTTGCCATAAATTAGTCAGAGGCTTAGAGATTTTAGAAAAGTCCTGAATGAACCTCCTATAAAAACCGGCATGACCAAGGAAACTTCTTATACCTTTTATGTCCTTGGGACATTGCATATTTTCAATAGCATCAACTTTGGCTTTATCAACTTCAATACCGCTCTCAGAGATCTTGTGCCCCAATACAATGCCTTCATTAACCATAAAGTGACACTTTTCCCAATTCAGGACGAGACTAGTGTCTTCGCATCTCTGCAAAACTCGATCAAGGTTGCTCAAATAATCATCAAAAGAGGATCCATAGACGGAGAAGTCATCCATGAACACCTCACAAATCTTTTCACAAAAATCAGAAAATATAGCCATCATGCATCTTTGAAAGGTAGCAGGTGCATTACATAAACCAAAAGGCATACGTCTATAAGCAAAAGTACCAAAAGGGCAGGTAAAAGTAGTTTTAGATTGATCCCCCGCTGACACAGGTATTTGAGAGAAGCCAGAATAACCATCTAGAAAGCAAAAATGTGTGTGTTTGGATAGCATTTCTAGCATTTGATCAATAAAAGGTAAAGGGTAATGATCTTTCTTAGTGGCTTTGTTTAACTTATGGAAAGCAATTACCATCCTATAGCCTGTAATAATTCTTTGCGGGATCAATTCATCTTTATCATTAGGAACAACGGTAATACCTCCCTTTTTAGGGACACAATGGACAGGGCTTACCCATTCAATATCAGCAACAAGATAAATAATACCTGCCTCAAGGAGTTTTAGTATCTCCTTTCTCACCACTTCCTTCATTTTGGGATTTAATCGTCTTTGAGGATCTCTAACATGTTTGGCATCTTTCTCTACTAAAATTTTGTGTTGACATAATGTGGGACTAATGCCCTTGAGATCATCCAGGTTATATCCAATAGCAGCTCGGTGCTTCTTCAGAGTTTTCAATAATCTTTCTTCTTCTTTCTCTGAAAGGTTAGCACTAATAATAACAGGACATATTTATTTTTCATCAAGATAAGCATACTTGAGATTATCAGGTAAGGGTTTGAGTTCAAACACGGGATCACCCTTGGGTGGAGGGGGATCCCCAAGAATTTCAATGGGAAGATTATGTTTTAGCATAGGTTCTTGTTTAAGGAACACTTCATCTATTTCTTCCCTTTCCTTCATAAACATATCGTTTTCATGGTCTAGCAAATATTGTTCTAACGGATCAGTTGGAGGAACAGCAATGGAAGCAAGACCAATAATCTCATCCTTACTAGATGATTCCTTTTCATGATGTTGTCTACTAAACTTAGCAAAATTAAACTCATGAGACATACCATCTAAGCCAACAGTGACAATATTCTTTTCATAATCAATCTTAGCACTAGCAGTATGCAAGAAAGGTCTACCAAAAATAATGGGACAAAAATCATCTTGTGGGGAACCGAGAACAAGAAAATCAGCAGGGTATTTAATCTTTCCACACAAGACTTTAACATCTCTAACAATCCCAATAGGTTTAATGGTGTCCCTATTAGAAAGCTTAATTGTAACATCAATAACTTCTAATTCAATTGGTGCAATATCATGCATAATTTCTTTATAAAGATCATAAGGTATCGCATTAGAACTAGCACCCATATCACATAAGCCATGATAAAACAATGATCTCCTATTTTAACAGAAATAACAGGCATGCCTATAACAGGTCTACATGTCTTAGTATCGGGTCTAGCAATATTAGAAGTTTCACCCATGAAAGAAACAACATGGCCGTCTAAGTCTTCATCCAAGAGATCTTTAATCATAGCAATACTAGGTTCAACATTAATTTGCTCAGGAGGTGTATAAGTCCTAGTATTACTCTTACGAACAACAGTTGAAGCTTTAACATGATCTTTTATCCTAATAGGAAAAGGAGGTTTTTCAACATAAGTAGTAGGAATAATAGGATCACTATATGTAATAGTCTTTTCTTCGACTGTAATAGGTGCAACTACTTTCACTTCAACAGGCGGATTATATTTAAACCATCACTATATGTAATAGTCTTTTCTTTGACTGTAATAGGTGCAACTACTTTCACTCCAACAGGAGGATTATCTTTAAACCACTTCTCTTTAGGGAGATCAATGTGAGCAGCAAAAGTTTCACAAAAAGTAGCTACTATCTCAGAGTCAAGTCCATACTTAGAGCTAAATCCACGGAAATCATCGGTATCCATAAAAGATTTAACACAATCAAACTTAGGTGTCATACCTGACTCCTTACCATCGTCGGAACCCCAATCTTCAGAGTTGCATTTAATTCTATCCAATAAGTCCCATTTGAAATCAATAGTCTTCAACATATAGGAACCAACACAGGAAGTATCGAGCAAGTTGCGATTATCAAGAGAAAGCCGGGCATAAAAATTCTGAATAATCATTTCCCGAGAGAGCTCATGATTGGGGCTTGAATATAACATTGACTTAAGCCTCCCCCAAACTTGAGCGATGCTTTCTCCTTCGCGAGGCCAGATATTATATATGTAGAGCTAGTTTGGTTTGTGTCCACAGGTTGATGCCTGGGAAAAAATGTTGCCCGGTGTGGACACGAGAAGCTAGCAATTGCTGCCTGGGCAGGCTAGCCTGAAGAAAATGTGTTTGGATGAAGCCTGGCCTGGTGAATAGTTAAATGGATTTAAAAAGGAATTTTGGACTATACTTTTGACATGCTATAGCTGCAGGAGTGCCGTCGTTTTGTGATTAGTAATTTCCAGGCAGCAATTAGCATCCAGGCCGGCTGCCCAGGCGCTTGAAACTGGACGCCTGGGGTTGCCTCGGTCTGCCAGGACCAGGCTAACTAAAGTGCTCAAGTATCTAGGCCAGGCTGGCTTCCTCAGGCCCAGGCAGCAAGCAAACAACTTCTCTGAAAATCCAGGCACGCTCCAGGACATGCATGGTATGACGAGGATGTGATCCAAACTAACCAGTAATTACGATCACGATGAACAAGATGCATAGGATAGAACTTCTGGTGAAATTCCAATTTCAATCGCTTATAATTCCAAGATCTCGTGTCATCACATAGCCTATGCCATGTCATTGCATTTCCCTTCAAAGATAAAGGGAAGACCTTCCTTTTGACAACATCATCGGGAATACCTGCAATCTTAAATAATCCACAAACTTCATCCACAAAGATAAGGTGTAAGTCGGGATGCAAAGTTCCGTCTCCTGCAAAAGGATTAGCTAGCAGTTTTTCTATCATACCCGAAGGAATCTCAAAGTGAATATTTTCATAAAGTTCAGTAGGTTGAGGAGCATCTCTTTGCTCCTCTGGTTGGGGTGAAGATACCTCAAACAAGCCACTCAAAGGATTAGTTTCCATACTGACTAGTAACAGAAACTTTCAGCACACTAAATAAATGTTTCCTTATCAAGTTCCACTCACCAAGAGCGCTACGCTCTCCGACAATGGCGCCAGAAAAGAGTCTTGATGACCCACAAGTGTAGGGGATCTATCATAGTCCTTTCGATAAGTAAGAGTATCGAACCCAACAAGGAGCAGAAGGAAATGATAAGCGGTTTTCAGTAAGGTTTTCTCTGCAAGCACTGAAATAATAGGTGATAGATAGTTTTGTGATAAGATAAATAGTAACAAGCAAAAGTAAATAAAGTAAATAAGGTGCAGAAAGGTGCCCCAATCCTTTATGTAGCAAAGGATAAGCCTGGACAAATTCTAATAATAATGAAGAAGCTCCCGAGTACACATTGGGAATTATCGTCAAGCTAGTTTCATCACGTTCGTAAGATTCATGTTCGGTACTTTGATAATTTGATATGTGGGTAGACCGACACTTGGGTACTGCCCTAACTTGAACAAGCATCCCACTTATGATTAACCCCTATTGCAAGCGTCTGTAACTACAAAAAGGAGTATTAAGGTAAACCTAACCACACCATTAAACATATGGGTCCATATGAACCCCTAACGAAGCAACTCATAAACTAGGCTTTAATCTTCTGTCACTCTAGCAACCCATCATCTACTTATTACTTCCCTATGCCTTCCTCTAGGCCCAAATAATGGTGAAGTGTCATGTAGTCGACGTTCACATAACACCACTAGAGGAGAGACAACATACATCTCATCAAAATATCGAACGAATACCAAATTCACATGACTACTAATAGCAAGACTTCACCCATGTCCTCAGGAACTAAAGTAACTACTCACAAAGCATAAGCATGTTCATAATCAGAGGTTTAATAATATGCATTAAGGATCTGAACATATAATCTTCCACCAAGTAAACCAATAAGTATCAACTACAAGGAGTAATCAACACTACTAGCAACCCACAGGTACCAATTTGTGGTTTTGGATACAAGATTACAAGAGATGAACTAGGGTTTGAGAGGAGATGGTGCTAGTGAAGATGTTGATGAAGATTGACCCCCTCCCGATGAGAGGATCATTGGTGATGACATTGGTGATAATTTCCCCCTCCCGGAGGGAAGTGTCCCTGGCAGAACAGCTCCGCTAGAGCCCTAGATTGATTCTGCCAAGGTTCCACCTCATGGCGGCGGAGTTTCGTCCCGTAAGCTTGCCCACAAATTTTTCCAGGACAAAACCCTTCATATAGCAGAAGATGGTCACCGGAGGCCCACCAGGGGGCCCAGGAGATAGGGGGCGCGCCCTATAGGGGGGCGCCCCCTGTCTCCTGGACAGGGTGTGGGCCCCCGGGCCTATTTCTTTTGCTCATAATTCCTTAATAAATCCAAAAAGTGGTTTCGTGGAGTTTTAGGACTTTTGGAGTTGTGCGGAATAGGTTTCCAACATTTGCTCCTTTTTCAGCCAGAATTCCAGCTGCCGGCATTCCCCCTCTTCATGGTAAACCTTGTAAAATAAGGGAGAATAGCCATAAGTATTGAGATATAATGTATAATAACAGCCCATAATGCAATAAATATTGATATAAAAGCATGATGCAAAATGGACGCATCACTCACTGATTGATGGCGGATCTTTTTTGGATGTTTTATCTGGAGTATGACGACGTTTTAAATGGCTGTTGACATGTCGGAATTGACCCAAAACATTAAATCTGGGTACCAAATTTAATCGGGGTTGCTGTTTCTATCAATTTTCATTCTGTTGTACAAGCAGGACTGCTAGAACTTTCGCACCTGAACTTCCATGCTGTAAGTAGATGCTTGACTTCAGTCGATGGTTGTTATTTTTAATGATCCACTATCTTCAGTAGATGCTTGACTTCTTTCTAATTAATGGTTGAACTTCTGGATTTCCACATTGCATTCCATATTTTGCAAGGCGAAGGTGCATGGTGCTATATATTTTCTTTTTTTCTTTTTTTATAATTTTAGTGCTTGAGATGTTATTTTTAGAGTTTGTCTCGTGGGCAATCATGGGATTAGTCCAAGTATGCATGCACTTTTCCAGATCATCTAAGGGTCGTTGTACCAGCTGGACTTCTGTACTGTTCATACTTGAACTTCTGTTTTTCTTTCTTTGCAAGGTAATGGAGCAAGCCCTATGTATTTCTTTCTGTTTTTATGTTATTTTTCATTCTTTTGCATTGCTTTGGATTTTTTTGATAGTCCCATGAGTAACCATGTAATTGGCCTACGGATATGCATATATTTCTTATTTTTTCTAGTATGTTTTCGTACTTATAGTAGTTGTTCGATCTTCAGTGAATAACTATCCTGAACTTCTGTATGCTAATCGTTTTTAAAATGTTAATTTGAGGTTTTGACAAAACCTCGAACTTCTATATATTTTCTATTTGAACTTCTTTAATTATAATTACGTTTCTTATTTTTGGATTTAAATGGGCCTATTGACAAATGCGGTAGCGCGAGGCCGAGCAGGGGGGAGGGGGGGTCGGGACCCCCCCTCCCCTCCCCCTGCGAGGCTGAGACAGGAACGAGCCAGAGCGGGCGACGACTGATGACCCACAAGTGTAGGAGATCGCAACAGCTTTCGAGGGTAAAGTATTCAACCCAAATTTATTGATTCGAAACAAGGGGAGTTGTCGGTGTCAAAACCGGCGGATCTTGGGTAGGGGGTCCCGAACTGTGCGTCTAGGCGGATGGTAACAAGAGACAAGGGACACGATGTTTTTACCCAGGTTCGGGCCCTCTCGATGGAGGTAAAACCCTACTCCTGCTTGATTAATATTGATGATATGGGTAGTACAAAAGTTGATCTACCACAAGATCAGAGAGGCTAAACCCTAGAAGCTAGCCTATGGTATGATTGTTGTTCGTCCTACGGACTAAAACTCTCCGGTTTATATAGACACCGGAGAGGGCTAGGGTTACATAGAGTCGGTTACAATGGGAGGAGATATTCATATTATATCGCCAAGCTTGCCTTCCATGCCAAGGAAAGTCCTATCCGGACACGGGACGAAGTCTTCAATCTTGTATCTTCATAGTCCGGGAGTCTGGCCAAAGGTCATAGTCCGGCCATCCGGACACCCCCTAATCTAGGACTCCCTCAGTAGCCCCTGAACCAGGCTTCAATGACGACGAGTCCGGCGTGCAAATTGTCTTCGGCATTGCAAGGCGGGTTCCTCGTCCGAATACTTCATAGAAGATGTTGAACACAAGGATAGTGTCCGGCTCTGCAAAATAAGTTCCACATACCACCGTATAGAGAATAATATCTACACAAATCTAATCTGCTGACGTATTCCGCAGCGTCACATCACGCCACGGCCAAGCCTTTATTCAAATCATTTTACTGTTCCACCTCAGCGCGTTTAGCGAGGCGGTTCCCTCGGCATGTCTTGGCAAAGCAGAGATCGTGTCCCCTCATTTCGGGATTCTCATCAATACGGGCGTGGGTAACCCAACCGCGCCATTAACCGCGGCGCTTGGGAGATAAGCGAGTTTTATTAGGCTGGTGGGGGCTTATAGTTTCGGCCACCCATATAAGGGGATAAGGATCCACCCTTTCCATTTACGTCTTCTTCCCTCTGCTGATCCATCCCTGCGCACTCGAGCTCCAACGCCCAAGTCCGCACTTCCCACCTCAACCTTTCTCCAATCATGTCCGGAGCGGGAGGTAGATGGATGGCCTCCTCCGTCACGAAGGGGCAAATCAAATAGTTGAGGAAGGCCGGACACTTGTCTGACGACATCGCGCACCGGCTTCCAGATGAGGGGCAACTCATCCCCACCCCTAGGCCCCGTGAGAGGGTTGTATTTCTCCCCCATTTCCTCCGCAGACTGGGCTTTCCTCTTCACCCGTTCGTCCGGGGGCTCATGTTCTACTATGGCCTGGACTTCCATGATCTGGCCCCGAACTTCATCCTCAACATCTCGGCGTTCATCGTCGTGTGCGAGGCCTTCCTCTGCATCCAGCCCCACTTCGGCTTATGGCTGAAGACTTTTAATGGCAAGCCGAAGGTAGGGCCGCCAAGTGGAGTGCGGAGGTGCCATGGTGGGCCGAATGGCCAACGTCCTATGGCTCGAGATCTCCTTTGTGGAGAAAATAAAGAGGTGGCAATCGGGGTGGTTCTACATCACCGAGCCGCGCGCCCCCAAATGGCCGGTGGCCCCCAAATTCTGATCTGGCTTCCCCAAATGGCTTACTTCCTGGAAAGAGACGGGCCTAATGTGGGGAGATTCGGAAGAGCTGACAGGACTTCAAACCTGCGTCCAAAAGCTGGTGAACAAGAATCTCAAGCTTGTCAACGTAGTCCAAGTCATGCTCATCCGCCGGATCCTCCCATGCCAACAACGGGCCATCAAATTGTGGGAGTTTGATTGGGCACAACACCAAACCTTAAGCAAGCTCTTCGACACTATGTACGAAGATGCCTGGAAGGTGTTGTTTAAGGGCGTTGAGGCCCCCGCATCCGCTATCGAAGATCGCGGATTCAGCTCGCGGCGACAGGCTAGCGAGGTAAGCTATTCTATCCTTTACGGGACTCTCGTTTTTCATAGTCTGACTCTATGTGGGATCTAAACACCCTTACCTTTGACAGGACTGGCTGAAGAAGTCCGGGCAGGTTAACTGTACGGCTCCCTTACCAGAAGACCCAGCTGACGCTCGATTGACGGGGCTGCTGGTTCCGGCACCTCACGTGGTGCCGGAGAAGAAGACCAAGAAGAAGGCCACGGGGACTCAAAAGAGCTCCAGGCGCCTGGTGGTGTTGGATTCATCGCCTGACAACCCTGAAGCATCCTCCGCCTCTGAGGACGAGGAGGAGGAGGAGGAAGAAGCCTCTCCCCCTCCAACAGGGGGAGGAAAGAAAAGGAAGGCCGCCCCAACTGGGGAGGCCAGAGGGTCCAAGAAGGGGAGGACCCTTCTGCCGGACTACGCCTCCGATGCCAAAGACGGCGGGGAGGAATGGCCATCCAGGGTCAAGCCCCTGGCAAAATCATAAGTGTACGGATACCAGAATAACTTATGGCGCTCCTCTACTGTATGGTACCTTCTAACGCCGAATTTGATCCTGCAGTCCGCCCAAGGCTAAGCTCGGCGATTCGTCGAGTGGCTCCCTGGATTCGTCGGACGTGAATAGCGCTTCACTTCCAACGGCCTCCTCCCCTCTCCCTATGGATGACGGCGAGGTGGAGTCCTAACAGGGACTGAACCAGGAGGAGGTGACCCTGGAGGCACCGCAAGGTGACCTCCCGGACTCCAGGCCCAAAGGGGGTAAAGCCCCGGGGGGATCTAAGTCCGGCCCTGGGCCGGACACTACTCCGGAACCTTCAGTGGTTCTGGAGTCCGGCAGGTGGCGCCTTCATAAGAAGGGCAAGCCTATGACGCCAGCGACCTCCGTCCAACCAGAGGCGCCAGACAATTTGCTGGAGGTGCTTAACGGTGCCTCCATCGACGAGGAGCACCGCACCGTTATCAGTGCGGTCATTCAGAAGGTTTAGTCCGCCAAGAGCGGGCTGACCGAAGCTTGTATGAGCCTTCTAACAGGCTTTGAGGTAGGTTTTAAGATATGTAAGAATATGTACCACATAGAAAGTAGCCCCTGATGCTCAGTTTGGCGTTCGGAAAGAAAAGCCGAGCTGAGGATCTAGAAAGATATACGCAGGAGTCTAACATAAATATGTCAATATGGGAATGCAGGCTGCGCTGCTGACCTCTGCCGCACTGACTGTGGAAGTCAATGAATTGAAGGAGAGCCTCGAGCGGTGCGAGAACGAGCTCAGCCGTGCCAAGAAGCAGCTCGAGGACAAGGAGGGTATGTAATACCGTATGTAAATGTACATAGAAATACCTGGTTGCAAATAATGACAGGACCAACGTGAATGTTGCAGGGGCCACGACCGAGGTGGCGACCCTAAAGGAAGCGGTGTCCAAGGCCGAAAACAGTGCGGCCTTGGAGCGCACAAAGCAAGAGAAGCAGGAGGCGCGGGTGGCGGAGGTGCGGCAAGAGCTCCAGGCTCTCGTGGAGAAACACGAGAGTTTGGAGCGTGACTCGAAGACTCGAGAGTCCGAGCTCGCCTTGGCTCTTGAGAGTGCCAAAACCGCTAAGACCGAAGCCCAGAAGGCCCTGCAGGAGATTGAGGTGATAAAGAAACTAGCTACGGGTAAGGCATTCTTTATGCAAAGCAACCATATAAAAGTGAATTATATGTTACTTACCCGAATCCGGAGCTCTCCAGGAGCGTTCGCCGATCTGCCCTGTAGTGTGTCTGATGCTGCCGCATTCTACCGAGCCGAGGAGGGGAGCTCGACGAAAAAGGTGTTCTGGTCTCAATATGCTGAGGCCAGACATCCGGTGCCCCTGAGCGACCAGCTGAAGCAGCTAGTCGAGCTCCACAAGGTGGCCGAATAGGCCATGAAGGGCCTCATAGTTCGGTTGTGGCCTACAGAAGCCATGCCTAGGAGCTACTTTGGTCTGGTGCGACGGCTGGTGGACGCATGTCCATGGATTGAAGTCATCAAGCGCTCCGTCTGTATTCAAGGTGCCCGTCGGGACCTTGCCCGTGCTAAAGTGCACTGGGGCAAGATGGACGCAGAGAAGCTTGTGACGGACGCGCCACTGCCGGGCAAGGAGTATCGCAAGCCCGAGATGTATTATAAGGGCGTCCTGAAGGGGGCCCGCCTTATAGCGGGTGAATGCTCCAAAGATGTAATTTTTGAGTAGACTCGCATCTGTTATCCTGTACACTGAAAACTTTGTTCATATGCGTTAAGCAATGCTTGTTAATTTAAAATATTACCTTCTGTGCGGCTGTTTATCAAATCTGAGAGATGCAAGTCGTCGGCTTCTACCCCCATGCCATGAGTGCTGGGGTGTTCGGGATAAACCTGAGCGCTCTTGTTCCCATTATTGGGTCCATCTAGGGAGGCGCTCAGCACAATGAACAAGGCCATCGGACTTATAATGCTTTATCACTCTCACTTAGCCATAGAATTCTATAATTTTAAATTTCGGTGAAGCCCCTAGTATTCGGAAGACCGAGTTCGGGGCGCTATCCACGCCTAGGCCGGATAAATCCGGCTCCTCGCTCTAAGCGGCATAAGCCTTTAGGGACTCGAAAAACCTCGCGAACAGCGACCGGTCTCTCGCACTATCATGACAGTCAGTTTTAGCTTTCTCTACTCAGGTGTTAACCCAGCTCAACTGGGGCACAATCGCAATAGTTCTCCCAGCGCTACCTTAGCCAACATTGCGGAACGTAAGGTACCAAAACATGGGAGCCGGGCAAACCCAACTATTGACCCAAGACATGATTCGGAGCCGATGCATGTAGTGCTATAAGTTCGGGGTGCCGCACTCATGAGAGTGTTCGGTCTTCTCACACCGTGTTATGGGGTGCTTAAGCCCCTGGTGTATTGGCTGTACCAAAGTGTACGGTTGCATAATGTCATGACTGAACATATTTGTATAAAAATAGATGAATACAATAACAGATAAGAGCTATGTATTGTTTATTAAAAAGGGCTGCTATGAAAGCAGAACGATACAAATAGTGCGATAAGCAAGAGATGGGATTATTTAACATGTCCCCCTCCAGGGGCAAGCTGCGGGACTTTAAGTAAAACAGGTATTTAGCTCGTTATAGAGACCACCTGGACATTTGACGTGGCTTGTTCTCTCCCTGGCTGTTGCATCGTGTGTTCGGTGAGTGTATTGCCGGACAGGCCTTCTGAATAGTTGGGTCCTGAAAGTATATAAAAAAGGAAACGGCAGAATAGGGAGCCCCTTAGTGCGGTTGAGCCGCATTCTGGGCGTGCCGTAGTTGTGCCCCTCCCCTTATGCCCCTGGTCTTTCCAAAGCGTAATTATGTACGCATGGTACTGATATCACCATCTGGCGAGGGCTGGTTGGGGCCGCACTGCTATGCTTGCTCGGAACGTGCCAGCCGGTTTTGTTGTGGGTTACTTCGGGCGCGCTTGACGTTGTCCGGACGTTTAACACCCGGATTGGAGAATTGCCTTGAGAGGCTACTCTGTACTTCCGCCGCCAGGGCCGCTGTATGCTGCTCCGTTCGGATAGAGCGTTCGGTGTTTCCATTTACCGTAATGACTCCGCGAGGACCTGGCATCTTGAGCTTGAGATAGGCGTAGTGCGGGAGTGCATTGAATTTTGCGAATGTGGTTCGTCCGAGCAGGGCGTGATAGCCACTGCGGAATGGGAGTATGTCAAAGATTAACTCTTTGCTTCGGAAATTATCCGGGGATCCGAAGACCACTTCGAGTGTAACCGAGCCTGTACAGCTGGCTTCTACACCTGGTATGACGCCTTTAAAGGTTGTCTTTGTGGGTTTAATCCTTGAGGGATCTATACCCATTTTTCACACTGTATCCTGATAAAGCAGGTTCAGGCTGCTGCCGCCGTCCATGAGGACTCTAGTGAGGTGAAATCCGTCAATGATTGGGTCTAGGACCAATGCAACGAATCCGCCATGACAGATGCTAGTGGGGTGGTCCCTTCGATCAAAAGTGATCGGGCAGGAGGACCCTGGGTTGAACTTTGGGGCGACTGGCTCCAATGCATAGACGTCCTTGAGAGCACGCTTCCGCTCCCTTTTGGGGATATGGGTTGCGTATATCATGTTCATCGTCTGCACTTGCAGGGGGAATCCCTTCTGTCCTCTGTTGTTCGGCGGACGGGGCTCCTCCTCGTCATTGCTACGCAGCCCCTTGTCTCTGTTTTCGGCACTTAACTTGCCTGCATGCTTGAACACCCAACAATCCCTGTTGGTGTTGTTGGCTGGTTGTTCGGGGGTGCCGTGTCTCTGGCACGAGCAATCGAGTATCCGGTCTAAACTGGATGGGCCCGGAGGGTTTCTTTTGAATGGCTTCTTCCGCTGACCGGGTTTAGAGCCTCTGAATCCGGCATTAACTACCGTATCCTCAGTATTGTCGCCGTTAATGCGGCGCTTGTGCTGGTTGCGACGTGACCTGCCATTGTTGTCCTTGGTATCCGAATTGCCAGGGCTCTTGGTTATGTTATTGCTACGATCTAGCCAGCTGTCTTCTCCCGCGCAAAAGCGGGTCATGAGTGTCATGGGGGCTGCCATAGATTTCGGCTTTTCCTGTCCTAGGTGCCGGGCAAGCCATTCGTCTCGGATGTTGTGCCTGAAGGCTGCAAGGGCCTCGACATCCGGACAGTCGACTATTTGATTTTTCTTGGTTAGGAACCATGTCCAGAATTGTCTGGCCGATTCCTCTGGCTGCTGGATTATGTGGCTTAGGTCATAGGCATCTAGTGGTCGCACATAAGTGCCCTGGAAGTTGTCAAGGAACGCGGATTCCAGGTCCTCCCAGCAACTAATTGACTCTGCTGGCAGGCTGTTAAGCCAATGCCGAGCTGGTCCTTTAAGCTTGAGCGGGAGGTATTTGATTGCGTTTAGATCATCACCACGGGCCATGTGGATATGAAGGAGATAATCCTCGATCCATACCGCGGGATCTCTTGTGCCATCGTATGATTCGATGTTTACGGGTTTAAAACCCTCGGGGATTTGATGATCCATTACTTCATCTGTGAAGCATAGTGGGTGTGCGGCGCCCTTGTACTGGGCTATATCGCGATGTAGCTCGGATGAGCTTTGTCTGTTGTATTCGGCCTGGCCGTATTTATCATATCCGGCGTGACGGTTATCGTCACGTGACGTGGGGCGCCCACGCGATCCGTAGATCGATCTTGTTTGCCTTGCCTTATCCTCCAATTTGTCTCGCAGGTCTATTGCGTTTCCCCATGCTCTGGTATTCTTGGAGCGGCGCTGGGGTGCGGCTTGGGTTGAGGGCCGAAAGGCCTTTCTGTCGTGGCCACGGGGTGGCCGATCGGGCGCATCGTACGCTGGTGATGTAGGTTTAGTTGCTTCCTCCTCTAGTTGGGGTAGCAGCCTGCGCTTTGGGTAGCACTTGGAGGGGCGTTCGAGTTTATACTGTTCGACTGCCAGGACTTCAGTCCATCTATCGGCTAGCAAGTCTTGGTCAGCTCTAAGCTGCTGCTGTTTTTTCTTGAGGCTGGTCGCCGTGGCCATAAGCCTGTGTTTGAAACGCTCTTGTTCGACGGGATCCTCTGGCACGACGAATTCGTCGTCGTCGAGGCTTGCCTCGTCTTCGGAGGGAGGCATATAATTGTCGACCTCGACCTCCCTGTCTGCCGCTCTCTCATGAGGGCTAGCTCCTTCGTCCTCCTGCGCTGAATTCTGCTAGAGGGGGTTGTCTTCGGCACTGTTCGGGGTGTTGTTGTCTCCAATGCCGGACTCGCTGTTTTTGCTTTGGCGGGATTTAGAGCGGCGCCGCTGACGTCGGCGCTTGGGTTGCTTCTTGGAGGGGTCGTCCTCCGTTTTTTCATCGCCATCCCCTGTTTTGGGGGTGTCCACCATGTATATGTCATATGATGAGGTGGCTTTCCAGTGCCTTATAGGTGCTGGTTCTTGGTCGTCTCCTTCATCGGCGTCCATACCGTCGATGTCTTTGTAGTTGAAGTCGAGCATGTCGGTTAGATCGTCGAAAATGGCTACCAAGTGGGCGGTGGGTGGGTTTCGAATTTCTTTGTCGTCCGCATCCCAACCATGCTGACCATAGTCCGGCCAGGGCTCTCCTGACAAGGAGAGAGACTTTAGTGAATTCAGGATATCGCCAAAGGGAGAGCATTGAAAGACGTCCACGGCGGTGAACTCCATGATCAAAGCCCAATCAGGTTTGATCGGAAGGGGTGCGGAAGATTCGGAGTCCGGAACGGAGTCCGGCACCTTGGAGTCACGGGCCTCGCAAAGGACTAGGCTGGTATTCGGCTCTATCGCCGTAGAGATTGCGGCTCCTGGGGCGGCGTCCAACCGTCCGTCCCCGACTAGCGCAGTCGACTCCAAGCTAATGGTCGGAGCGGGCACCTGAGCGGCGCTCTGGGCGCTGCCCGGCGGCAGAGCTAGATCGTGGCCATCGTGACAGTGCGGCGCGCTCGGACGTGGCTCGAATCCATCGAAGATCATGTCCTTGCGGATGTCGGCCGTGTAGTTTAAGCTTCCAAACCGGACCTGATGGCCAGGAGCGTAGCTTTCGATCTACTCCAGATGGCCAAGGGAATTGGCCCGCAGTGCGAAGCCGCCGAATACGAAGATCTGTCCGGGGAGAAAAGTCTCACCCTGGACCGCGTCGTGGTTGATGATCGAAGAAGACATCGGGCCTAAAGGTGACGACACAGAGGAACTCTCAATGAAAGCACCAATGTCGGTGTCAAAACCGGCGGATCTCGGGTAGGGGGTCCCGAACTGTGCGTCTAGGCGGATGGCAACAGGAGACAAGGGACACGATGTTTTTACCCAGGTTCCGGCCCTCTCGATGGAGGTAAAACCCTACTCCTGCTTGATTAATATTGTTGATATGGGTAGTAGAAGAGTTGATCTACCATGAGATCAGAGAGGCTAAACCCTAGAAGCTAGCCTATGGTATGATTGTTGTTCGTCCTACGGACTAAAACTCTCCGGTTTATATAGACACCGGAGAGGGCTAGGGTTACATAGAGTCGGTTACAATCGGAGGAGATCTTCATATCATATCGCCAAGCTTGCCTTCCACGCCAAGGAAAGTCCTATCCGGACACGGGACAAAGTATTCAATCTTGTATCTTCATAGTCCGGGAGTCCGGCCAAAGGTCATAGGCCGGCCATCCGGACACCCCCTAATACAGGACTCCCTCAGGAGCCAAAGAATATTCTTGAGTATTAGCAGTTGAGTTGTCAATTCAACCACACCTGGATAACTTAGTATCTGCAGCAAGGTATTTAGTAGCAAAGTAGTATGATAGTAATGGTAACAGTAATAAAAGGTAAAGATAGTAATAGCAATATTTTGGGGTTTTGTAGTGAATGTAACAGTAGCAACAGAAAAGTAAATAAGCGAAGCACAATATATGAAAAGCTCGTAGGCAATGGATCAGTGATGGATAATTATGTTGGATGCGATTCCTCATGTAATAGCTATAACATAGGGTGACACAAAACTAGCTCTGATTCATCAATGTAATGTAGGCATGTATTTTGAATATAGTCATACGTGCTTATGGAAAAGAACTTGCATGGCATCTTTTGTCTTACCCTCCCATGGCATGATAATCTTGTAAACCTTTGCTTGTCCTCAAGCAATTCAGTTGATAAACTGAAAGTGATAAATAAAAACTTTTACAAACTCTATTTGCTCTTGTTGTTGTAAACATGCGAAGCCATCATTCAGGTTTCAACAATATTATAAACTAACCATGCTCACAATAACACTTAGGTCTCACAACTACTCATATCAATAGCATAATCAGCTAGCAAGCGATAATAACAAAACTCAGATGACAACACTTCTCAAAACTATCATAACATGATATAAAAAAATGGTATCTCGCTAGCCCTTTCTGAGACCGCAAAACATAAATGTAGAGCACCTTTAAATATCAAGGACTGACTAAACATTGTAATTCATGGTAAAAGTGATCCAGTCAAGTCATACCCAATATAAACCAATAATAATGAATGCAAATGACAGTGTGCTCTCCAGCGGGTGCTTTTTAATAAGAAGGTGATGACTCAACATAAAAGTAAATAGATAGGCCCTTCGCAGGGAAGCAGGGATTTGTAGAGGTGCTAGAGCTCGATTTTAAAATAGAGATTGAATAACATTTTGAGCGGCATACTTTTGTTGTCAACGCAACAACTATGAGATGGCTGTATCTTCCATACTACATGCACTATAGGCAGTTCCCACGCAGAATGGTAAAAGTTTATACTCCCCCAACCACCAACAAGCATCAATCCATGGCTTGCTCGAAACAATGAGTGCCTCCAACTAAAAACAATCCTGGGGGAGTTTTGTTTAACTATTTTGATTTGCTTTGATCTTTTTGGATCATGGGACTGGGCATCCCGATTACCGTCCCTTTCTCGTGAATGAGGAGCAGAGTCCACTCCTCTTGAGAATAACCCACCTAGCATGGAAGATATAGGCAGCCCTAGTGGAAACATGAGCTGCTAGAGCATACAAAACAGAATTTCATTTGAAGGTTTAGAGTTTGGCACATACAAATTTACTTGGAACGGCAGGTAAATAGCGCATATAGGAAGGTATGGTGGACTCATATGGAACAACTTTGGGATTTAAGGAGTTTGGATGCACAAGCAGTATTCCCGCTTAGTACAGGTGAAGGCTAGCAAAAAGACTGGGAAGCGACCAACTGAGAGAGCGACAACAGTCATAAACATGCATTAAAACTAATTTACACAAAATACAAACATGAGTAGGATATAATCCAACATGAACATAAATATCGTGAAGGCTATGTTGATTTTGTTTCAACTACATGCGTGAACATGTGCTAAGTCGAGTCACTCAATTCATTCAAAGGAGGATACCATCCCATCATACAACATCATAATCATTCTAATAGCATGTTGGCACGCAAGGTAAACCATTATAACTCAAAGCTAATCAATCATGGCATAAGCAACTATAATCTCTAAATTTTATTGCAAATATGGTTACTTCATAATAAGCTGAATCAGGAACAATGAACTCATCATATTTACAAAAACAAGAGAGGTCGAGTTCATACCAGCTTTTCTCATCTCAATAAGTCCATCATATATCGTCATTATTGCCTTTCACTTGCACGATCGAACGATGTGTGTAATAATAAGAGTGTACATGCATTGGACTAAGCTGGAATCTGCAAGCATTCAACTCAAAAGAGAGAAGACAAAGTAATATGGGCTCTAAATTAAATAGACAATCATGCATATGAGAGCCACTAAACATTTTCAATATGGTCTTCTCGACCCCCAAAGAAAAGAAAATAAAACTATTTACACGGGAAAGCTCCCAACAAGTAAAAAGAAGAACGAGAAATCTTTTTGGGTTTTCATTTTAATTTCTACTACAAGCATGGAAATTAAACTAACTAATTTTTTTGGTTTTTTCTTAAAGTTTATCAAACACACAAGAAGAAAACTAGAAAAAGTAAAATTAAACTAGCATGGATAATACAATGAAAGAGTATGAGCACCGACGACTAGTGTGTGAACATGAATGTAAAGTTGGTGAGAAATACGTACTCCCCCAAGAATAGGCTTTTGGCCTAAGTTGGTCTAATGCGAAGGGCCCCTGCTACTCTCCCCGGTGTACTGGGAAGTATAATCAGGATACCACTGGTTGGCCATCTCCGGATCCCACTGGAAAGACGATGCACGATAAGGGTCCAGTGCAGGTTCCGGCTCAGGTTCAGGTTCGGGAGTGGATGCTTGGCCTCGATGAGCGTATACAGCCTACGGAGTAACAAGAAAATTATCTGCAGTCAAATCAAACAACAAAGGTGCAGGCAGAATAATAGTCTCACTGTGTTTCTTACTAAATCTCAAGTTATATAGGAGCGTCTTATCTTCATTATGAACGATAAAGTTGTGTGCTACCATGCTCCTGTAATCTAAAATGTAAGAAGGCAGGATTGTCTCCCCCTTTTCATAATGCCTAATAGGTATCCTGAAATGTCTAGCAAGACGTGAAGCATAGATACCTCCAAATATGGGGTCTTTTGTACGATTCAGGCTTAGCCGTTTAGCAATAACGGCACCCATATTAAAACTATTGTCTCCATACAAGGCATGGTAAAGAATGATAATATCAGGAACATTAAAGTTTCCACTATTTCCACGACCAATCAAGCATCTACTAGCAAATATAGCAAAGTAACGTAAAACAGGAAAGTGTATGCTAGAGATTTTTGCCTCGGAACCTTTCTTTGGCTCCTCTACAACTATAGTGTTAACAAAGCCATCCACATCTTCACGATGGCGTTCCACTAACTCTCCCTCAAAAGGTATCCTACATACCGTGCAAAAATCTTGTATATCCATTTCTCTGAATTCATCATATAAATGAAATGATACTGAAGGCGGTGACTTCTTAGGATAGTAATAAAAAATTTGCACGAAAGTATTGGTAAGTAAGAGATACTGATCTATCCAGTCGTGAAGGAAATCGGTGAGGCCCGCACTCTCGATCAAAGAATAAAAATCTTCATGAATTCTACCTTATTTTAAGAAATCATCACATGGCCATTCACACGACCGTACTTCCGCTAAGCGAGGAAGATTATACTTGGCTTTTTCCTTCTCTTTAGCTTGTTTTTCCGGAGAGCCTTCGCTAGATGAGCCCCTTAAAAGTCTCCTTAACATTTTCTAAAAATTTCTAAAATTTTAGTAACTTCAAAATAAAAGTGAATAAAGCTTAACAAGAATGGTAGCAACTACTCCTACAAGTGCCTAGAGCCTATATCATGCATTAGAATTACTTGGAACCTCATAAATTTAACATGCAAGCTCAAGAACAGGGTCACCAAGATAGCAAGAATTTGCAATGAATAAAGCACTAGAACAAAAACTAATTGGACCAATGGAGCTTTGTGAATGGAGCAAGGAGATCGAAAATGGCAGCAAAACAAGCCAGAAATCATGCTTGAGCTGGATGAGGATATTTTTGGGTAGAAGATGGAGTGTGTGGGTGCTGGCATAAGTGGAGTAGGGCTACCAGGGGCCCACGAGACAGGAGGGGGCGCCCAGGTGGGGTGGGCGCGCCCTCCACTCTTGGGGCCTGGTGCTTGCCCCTCCTGCAGTGATTTTAGTGCCTAAAATCCTAAAATATTCCATAAAAAATCATACTAAATTTACAGGGCATTTGGAGCAATTTTATTTTCCGGATATTTTTTTATTGCACGGATAATTCAGAAAACAGACGGATATTACTATTTTTGCTTTATTTATTGTAAATGATAGAAAGTAAAAAGAAAGTAAAGAAGTTTGTTCCTTCTACTTTCATCCATCTCATAATCATCAAAATAAATCCACTAACAAGGTTGATCAAGTCTTGTTAACAAACTCATTCCGAATAACATGGAACCGAAGAAATTTCGAAGTGACACTAAATTACCTCAACGGGTATATGAAAATCCCCAACAATAAGAATATCATACTTTTTCTTGACAGTAGGGATAGGAAATTTAAAACCTCCAATAATAATTGATGGAATTTTCACAATAGTATTTATGCTATGAACTTGGATTTGCTTCCTCAGAAAATGTACTGTATGCTCATTTCCATTAACAATGAAAGGTGGCATTGCCTTTGTTGCAATCAATAACAGCTCCTGCAGTATTTAAAAAGGGTCTACCTAGGATAATAGACATACTATCGTCCTCGGGAATATCAAGAATAACGAAGTCTGTTAAGATAGTAACATTCGCAACAACAACAGGCATGTCCTCACAAATGCCGACAGGTATAGCAGTTGATTTATCAGCCATTTGCAAGGATATCTCAGTGGGTGTCAACTTACTCAATTCAAGTCTACGGTATAGGGAAAGAGGTATAACACTAACACCGGCTCCTAAATCACATAAAGCAGTTTTAACATAATTTTTTTTAATAGAGCAAGGTATAGTGGGTACTCCGAGATCACCAAGTTTCTTAGGTATTCCACCCTTAAAGGTATAGTTGGCAAGCATGGTGGAAATCTCAGCTTCAGGTATTTTCCTCTTATTAGTGACGATATCTTTCATATATTTAGCACAGGGGTTTGTTTTAAGCATATCAGTTAAGCGCATGCGTAAGAAACTAGGTCTAATCATTTCAGCAAAGCGCTCAAAGTCCTCATCATCCTTTGTCTTGGATGGTTTAGGAGGAAAGGGCATGGGTTTTTGAACCCATGGTTCTCTTTCTCTACCATGCTTCCTAGCAACAAAATCTCTCTTGTCATAATGTTGGTTTCTTGATTGTGGGTTATCAAGACCAATAGCAGGTTCAATTTCTATTTCATTATTTTTGCCAGGTTGAGCATCTACATGAACATCATTATTAGCACTATCATCAGGTTCATGTTCATCTCCGGATTGTGTTTCGGCATCAGAGATAGAAGTATTATTAGGATTCTCAGGTGTTTCTGCATTAGGTTCACTAGAAGTTTGCAAAGTCCTATCATTTTTCATTTTCTTCTTTTTAGAAGAACTAGGAGCATCTAGATTATTATTCTAAGAATCTTGTTCAATTCTCTTAGGGTGGCCTTCAGGATACAAAGGTTCCCGAGTTATTCTACCAGTTCTAGTAGCCACTCTAATAGCAAAGTCATTTTTATTATTTAATTCATCAAGCAAATCATTTTGAGGTTTAAGTACTTGCTCAACTTGAGTAGCAACCATAGACGCATATTTGCTAATGAGTTTAAGTTCACCTTTAACTCTAGCCATATTGTCACTCATGCGTCCTATCTTGAAAGCATTATTCTATAACTCTCTACCAACATAATCATTGAAATTTGCTGGTCTATTCATGAAATCATCAAATTCGTCTAAGCATGGGCTATGGAATTTAGTAGAGGGGATTTCAACTTTATCATATCTATAGAGAGAATTTACCTTCACTACCTGTGTCGGGTTATCAAGACGATGTGGTTCTTCAATAGGCGGTATATTAAGACCATGTATTTCTTCAATAGGTGGTAAATTCTTAACGTCTTCAGCTTTAATACCTTTCTCTTTCATTGATTTCTTTGCCTCTTGCATATCTTCAGGACTGAGAAATAGAACACCTCTCTTCTTCGGAGTGGGTTTAGGAATAGGCTCAGGAGTTTGCTCAATTGGTTCAGGAATTTCCTTAGAAATTGGCTCAGGGAGAGTCCAATTATTCTCATTTGTCAACATATTGTTCAATAATAACTCAGCTTCATCGATTGTTCTTTCCCTGAAAACACAACCAGCACAACTACCCAAGTAGTCCTTGGAAGCATCGGTTAGACCATTATAAAAGATATCAAGTATTTCATTTTTCTTAAGTGGATGATCAGGCAAAGCATTAAGTAATCGGAGAAGCCTCCCCCAAGCTTTTGGGAGACTTTCTTCTTTGATTTGCACAAAATTATATATTTCCCGCAAGGCAGCTTGTTTCTTATGAGCAGGGAAATATTTAGCAGAGAAGTAATAAATCATATCCTGGGGACTACGCACACAACCAGGAGCAAGAGAATTATACCAAGTCTTAGCATCACCCTTTAATGAGAACGGAAATATCTTAAGGATATAAAAGTAGCGAGATTTATCATCATGCGTAAACAGGGTAGCTATATCATTCAACTTGGTAAGATGTGCCACAACAGTTTCAGATTCAGTGCCATAAAAAGGATTAGATTCTACCAAAGTAATAATTTTAGGATCAATAGAGAATTCATAGTCCTTATCAGTAACAAAAATATGTGAAGTAGCAAAAGCGGGGTCATGTTTCATTCTAGCATTTAGAGTCTTTTGTTTCAGCTTAGCTAACAATTTCTTAAGATCTGATCTATCATTGCAAGCAAGAAAATCTCTAGCAGTTTCCTCATCCATAACATAACCCTCGGGAACAACAAGCAATTCATAATCATTCGGAGATCTTTCATCATATCTATCATCAATAATAGCATCTTCGATAATTTCATTCTCTCTAGCCCTAGCAAGTTGTTCATCAAGAAATTCACCTAATGGCAAAGTAGTATCACGCACAGAAGTAGTTTCATCATAAGTATCATGCAAAGTAGAAGTGGCATCATCGATAACATGCGACATATCAGAATTCATAGCAGTAGCAGGTTTAGGTGTCGCAAGCTTATTCATAACAGAAGGAGAATTTAATGCATAGTTAGATGGCAGTTCCTTACATCCCCTCGTAGTTGAGGGATAGATCATGGTTTTAGAGTGCTTCAAATTCTTCATAGTGATCAACAGATATAAATCCCAAGTGACTCAGAGAATAGAGCTATGCTCGCCGGCAACGGTGCCATAAATTAGTCTTGATGACCCACAAGTGTAGGGGATCGCAATAGCTTTTGAGGGTAAAGTATTCAACCCAAATTTATTGATTCGACACAAGGGGAGCCAAAGAATATTCTTGAGTATTAGCAGTTGAGTTGTCAATTCAACCACACCTGGATAACTTAGTATCTGCAGCAAGGTATTTATTAGCAAAGTAGTATGATAGTAATGGTAACAGTAATAAAAGGTAAAGATAGTAATAGCAATATTTTTGGGTTTTGCAGTGAATCTAACAGTAGCAACGGAAAAGTAAATAAGCGAAGCACAATATATGAAAAGCTCGTAGGCAATGGATCAGTGATGGATAATTATGTCGGATGCGATTCCTCATAATAGCTATAACATAGGGTGACACAGAACTAGCTCTGATTCATCAATGTAATGTAGGCATGTATTTTGAATATAGTCATACGTGCTTATGGAAAAGAACTTGCATGACATCTTTTGTCCTACCCTCCCATGGCAGCGGAGTCCTAGTGGAAACTAAGGGATATTAAGGCCTCCTTTTAATAGAGAACCGGACCAAAGCATTAACACGTAGTGAATACATGAACTCCTCAAACTACGGTCATCACTGAGAAGTATCCCGATTATTGTCACTTCGGGGTTATCGGATCATAATACATAATAGGTGACTATAGACTTGCAAGATAGGATCAAGAACACACATATATTCATGAAAACATAATAGGTTCAGATCTGAAATCATGGCACTCGGGCCCTAGTGACAAGAATTAAGCATAGCAAACTCATAGCAACATCAATCTTAGAACATAGTGGATACTAGCTAGGGATCAAACCCTGACAAAACTAACTTGATTACATGGTAAATCTCATCCAACCCATCACCGTCCAGCAAGCCTTCGATGGAATTACTCATGCACGACGGTGAGCATCATGAAATTGGTGATGGAGGATGGTTGATGATGACGATGATGACGAATCCCCCTCTCCGGAGCCCCGAACGGACTTTAGATCAGCCCTCCCGAGAGAGATTAGGGATTGGCGGCGGCTTCGTATAGTAAAACATGATGAAACTTTCTCTCTGATTTTTTTTTCTCCGCCAGACAGAATATATGGAGTTGGAGCTGAGGTCGGCGAAGCCTCAGGGGGCCCACGAGACAGGGGGGCGCACCTAGGGGGGGAGGGCGCACCCCCCCCACCCTGGTGGACAGGGTGTGGGCCCCCTGGTCTTGATTATTTCTCCAGTATTTTTTATATTCTCCAAAAAGTGCCTCTGAGGATTTGAAGGACATTCTGAGAACCTTTGTTTTCTACACATGAAACAACATCATGGTAATTCTGCTTAAAACAGCGTCAGTCCGGGTTAGTTTCATTCAAATCATGCAAGTTAGAGTCCAAAACAAGGGCAAATGTGTTTGGAAAAGTAGATACGTTGGAGACGTATGAACAACGCGGCGTGCCGCGTCGTCGCATGCGGAGGCGAGTCCGTCACATCCGTGACCCCACTATCTATCTTAGGATTTAGGGTTTAGGGTGTGTGCGGTGGGGGTGGAAACAGAATAACCGCATTGCGTCCTGTCAAAACCTAGCGCAGCAATGCGGTAGCACGAGGCCGAGCAGGAGGGGGGAGGGGTGGGGGAGGGACCCCCCTCCCCTTCCCCTGCAAGGCCGAGACAGGAACGAGCCAGAGCAGGCGACGACGCAGCGTGACGCGTCGTCGCATGCGGAGGCGAGTCCGTCACATCCATGACCCCACTATCTATCTTAGGGTTTAGGGTTTAGGGTGTGTGCGGTGCGGGTGGAAACAAAATAACCGCATTGCATCCTATCAAAACCTAGCGCAGCAATGCGGTAGTGCGAGGCCGGGCAGGGGGGAGGGGGGGAGGGACCCCCCTCCCCTCCCCCTGCGAGGCTGAGACAGGAACGAGCTGGAGCAGGCGACACATGCGGAGGCGAGTCCGTCACATCCTTGACCCTACTGTCTATCTTAGGGTTTAGGGTGTGTGTGCGGTGGGGGTGGAAATAGAATAACTGCATTGCGTCCTGTCAAAACCTAGCGCGGCAATGCGGTAGCGCGAGGCCAAGCAGGGGGGGGGGGGTTGGGACCCCCCCTCCCCCTGCGAGGCCGAGACAGGAACGAGCCGGAGGAGGCGACGATGCGCCGTGCCGCGTCGTCGCATGTGGAGGCGAGTCCGTCACATCCGTGACCCCACTATCTATCTTAGGGTTTAGTGTGTAGGGTGTGTGTGGTGGGGGTGGAAACAGAATAACCGCATTGCCTCCTGTCAAAACCTAGCGCAGCAATGCGGTAGCGCGAGGCCGAGCAGGGGGGAGGGGGGGTCGTGACCCCCCTCCCCTCCCCCTGCGAGGCCGAGACAGGAACGATCCGGAGAAGGCGATGACGCGGCGTGCCGCGTCGTCGCATGCGGAGGCGAGTCCGTCACATCCGTGACCCCACTATCTATCTTAGGGTTTATGGTATGTATTTTAGTTAGGTATGAACTTCATCTATTTTTGTACTTGAACTTCTTTTTTTGTTACTTAGTGTTTATTTATTCATGTGCCTTTACTTCTTTAATTAGTATACTTGAACTTCTGTTCTTTATTTTCTGAACTTCTTTTCTCTTGTTTTTTAGGTGCATATTTTTTGTTTGTATTTTTCTTCCCTTGGGAGTGTATTTGCCATCTATTTTTGGTTTTAAGGATATCAGCAGTGCTGTTGTATGATCTTATCTCATTATAATAGATGCATTCAAATGGTGCATTCATTTATCTATAGATGTATTTACTTTTATAGCTGTTGGGGGGTAAAACTGCAATTTCACCTGTGCTGCAACTCCCACCACGACAGATAGGCATTAACTGACCATCTCCCTCACCACCACCTGTCAGAAAACCCCTCTCCCTCTGTCGCTCGCTCTCTCCCCCCTCTCCGTCGCTCCGCTGCCTTCTTCAACTGCAACTCCCCCCGATTTCTCCGCCCTGCCTGGAGTAACTGGCGCACGGCCCCGCTCCTATTTCTCCCCCACGCCGCGCTCTCCCTCGCCCAGCCCGCTCTCCTCTGCTCTGAAGCGAGGGCAGCAACTGCTTGCGCGTGGCGTCATGGGGAGTGACGAACCGTCGAGGATTCGTGCGTGCGCGGGTCATTTGGAGAGGTACAAACGCTGCCCCCCCCCCCCCCGCCCCCTCCCCCTAATGCTTGTATTCACATTCGCTAGATCTATGGAGGCTTGCCTATTTGCTCTGTTTGCTCTCGCGTCCGCCTCCTACCCCCTTTTTCTGATGGTTTGGTGGGACATTAGGTAGGGTTCTTGTGCGTGTGGTGGTTGGAATGCATTCCCCCGTGGCCAGATTTGTTTGTGATATGCTTGTGTGTGGATTTTCATTTCCCCTTTGTTGATTTTAGCAGTCAGATGCATGTCAGATAGGGTGTGGTGTGATTGTTGATGCTAGATCTGTTGTATCTAATTGCATTAGTGTTGTGGATTTGGTGGTCTAGATTATGTTTGTGACATTGTATTTAGTTTATGTATACATTTTTTGTTCTGTTTGCGTACATGTGCTACTGCCATCTATTCATACTTTTTGGTTCTAGTTGTTTGTAGTTGGTTCTAGGGTTTGATTCAGTTTCCTTTTTTGCATTTTGTTGTATGTTTTTCTACTTGCTAACTATATGGAATCAATCTTCTGTTTTTACAGGTTGTTCTAGTGTTTGGAGTTGCATTCATCGAGGCGGTTGTGTTGTCATGGCTTCAAAATCTCCTGCAGGTTTCTTAACGTAGTTGTATCTTGTATTTTAAATAGTAGTATTGTTATATATGTCTGCCCATATCTTCATTTGGTTTTCTTGTTGGACTGCCCGTCTTAGTAGTGTGAACTTCTAACAAGGTTTGAGTGTATGCATTTTGCACATAGTTTATGTGTATGCCATTTCATATTTAAAGTGTATATCTTTGTATTTTGTTTTCTTGTTATCATGTTCATGGTATTGATATTTAGTTTGCTTGTGAAATACTATTTGTGGTCATGCTACATCTTTTTTATGTGCTACTAGCTTTGGTCACGTAGTTGAACTTCTGGTTTTAGTTATTGTTTTTTATAATGAAATTTGGTTGAAGTTCTGTTATGCACCTTTTGTTTTACTGCTTTGTTATATATTGTTGAACTTCTAGAGATTAATCTTGTATGTAGTAGCACCTCTGGTGTAGATTGTTTTTATATTTAGTATGTAATTTTTAGATTGTTTTGCTGTGTTTACTGCTTTGTTAGGTATTCTTGAACTTCATGGCATTGGACATTGATGTAAAAGTAGAACTCCCTTTTGGTGTAGGATTGTGGATTAGAACTCGGCTGCCTTTTTACTTGCATTTTTTTAGTTGGTGATGAGTTGAATAGTTCTGAAAAAAATGCCTGTGATCAAGATGGAGCTTCAGAAGTTAATACTGATGCTGCAATATCTGATGCGGCTAAATCAGACATTTTTCCTTTGACTATGATTGCTGAGGTTGCTTCGGGCCTTGAGAATTTTTCAAGCCTCGAGGATCTTGCTTCTGCAGCTCTTGCTTCACCTAGTATGTGAAACCCCTTTTTCTTTTCATTTTAAATCCTTGAGGCGTGTTCACGTCAGTTTTTTTTGTTTTTGTTCCTGACTTTTTTTTATTTTTTTCTTTTATTTTTTTGTGTTCTTTTCAAATGTGTCCACAGAGGAGGAAGCTGTGAACACCATCAACAAAGTTTTATCTCAGTTGGATTTATCGAAAAACCCTACTGCTGCTGAGGAGGGGGCTCCGTTAGTCAAAGGTTGTGATTTCATTTCGGATCCTTTGTGCTCTCTTTAGATGTCAGAGACACAGTCGCAGTCTGTTGATGGCCCTGAACCTGTCACGCAACCTGAGGATGTGCCTCTTCAGCTTCTTCTCGAGGACCAACATAAGAGAAGAAGCAAGAAGATTTTGAGAAGAATAGGGCGGCCCGCCTTCAGAAAGGTTCTGATGTTCCTGGATCTGTTGTCCCTGTTAAGAAGAAATTCAAGAAGACCGCTGCGAGGAAGCATCTAATTGGTGAAGTTACTCCTCGGAGGATCCCACATGTTTCAAGGCATGCAGGAGTTGCTGAAGATGAAGGGCTAAGCCTCGGTGGTACGCCACGCCGTAGTCCTCATGTGCTTGCCACTGCCGCGCCTACACCTTCCCCGCTTGGTGCTGGTGCATCTGGTAAGGGGAAGAAATGCGGCATTCTCATGTTAATACAGAGGACAAGGATGATTCTGATTTCAACGCTGATGATGAGGACGATGACGATGATGCTCTTGCCGCTAATCAGGAATGAATGTCTCATGTTTACCGCTTTTTAGAGCATTTGTCTCTATTGTTGTAGTTTTTTTGTTTCTAGCACTGCCTTGGCGTACATAGCTGACCTTCATATAGACAAGTAAATGAGCTGAAGTGCTTGGCTTATATGGTATTACTGCCTTTGTGTACATAGTTGGACTTCTGGATATATACATGAAGAAATTAGCTTAACTTGTTGGTATACATGTTTTATTACTGCCTTGTTGTACATGGTTGAACTTCTGCTATGTAAATTTTCAACATTTTGAAAGCATGTTAACTTGTGGTCATACATGGTTGTACTGCCTATGTAGACATAGTTGGAATTCTGGTATACAAGTTTTATTACTGCCTTGTTGTGCATGGTTGAACTTCTGCGATGTAAATTTCCACCATCTTGAAAGCATGTTAACTTGTGGTCATACATGGTTGTGCTGCCTATGTAGACAGAATTGGACTTCTGAAATGTACTGAGTATGTAATTTTGTAGGCATTAGTGTAATTTTGGTGTAGCTTGTGTATCTCATTGTGTTTCTCATTTTTTTCAGTATCAGCTTATGGAGCAGCCTGAGAGGAGGAAGAGAGGATGCAACGCGCCCGAAGAAGGTGGCCAAGGAGGAGGTGAGGAGAAACGTTTTAACAAGACGGTTCGCTGCTCACTAGGAGAGGTGAAGACGTGTGCGAAAATGCTACTGCCTAGGCAGAAAACGAGGGTTATCAAGGCTAGTTTTGGTTGTGTGTTTGACTTGAAGGTTGATTCCAACATTTCTCGTCCTTTGATGGGCAACATCTACACGAGGATTGATCCTGCAACCATGATTCTAGACATGGGTGAGGCGAACAAGGTTCTGCGTATTACAAGTGATGCTATTCACCATCTGTTTGGATTCCCTCAAGGTAATCGTACCCCTCCTAGGCCCTCAAGCGACTGGTTTGATGATGCTGTTATGAGGTTGAAAGGCAAGCTTGGGTACGCTAGGAGTGACGACATCAAGACAAAGGATCTTCGGAATATCCTCGCGGAACTTGTGAAGGACGAGACAAAGTATGATCTTGCTCTGCAGGTGTTTTACCTGATTGTTTTCATGAAGGTGGTTATCCCTGGAACGTCTACACGAGTGTCCAGGGAGGCAGTAATTGCTGAGAATATTGTGTTTGAGGATATGGCAGATATGGACTACTGCCAGTTGGTTGTTGATGACCTTCGAAGTGCTATTGTTAGGTATCAGCAAGGTACTAGCAGAGGAAAAGCTGCCACAGGCTGTACCATCGCGCCGCTTCTTATGTACCTGGACTGCCTTATCATTGGCAAGACGCCTAATGTTGACTTGAGGACGCCTCACATCAATTACATGGATCAGGCCAAGCTTCTTGAGCTCGCTGCGGCTGACTTGGTCAGGAAAGGTGATGATGACCCAGCCAACTGGGTGTTTGGGAGACTACCTGTGAGCGTTTCTTCTTTCCTATGTAGTTAGTACTACCTTTGTGTGCATGGTTGAACTTCTGCTATGTACATAGATGACCTTCTGGTTCATATAGACGAGTAAATTAGCTGAACTGCTTGGCTTATATGGTATTACTGTGTTTGTGTACATAGGTGAACTTCTGGATATATTCATATGAAATAAGCTAAACTTTGTTGTTGCACATGCATGGTTGAACTTCTGTATGTAAATTTCCAACATTTTTGAAAGCATGTTAACTTCTGGTCATACATGGTTGTAATGCCTATGTAGACATAGTTGGACTTCTGAAATGTACTGTGTGTGTAGGCATTAGTGGAATTTTTGGTGTTGTTTGTGTATCTGATTATTCTGCCTTTTTTCCTTGTCATTGTCTATTTTTTCAGAATCAGCTTGTGGTACTAACTTGAACTTCTGCTACTGTCTTCTGTATTCTTTTTCCATGTTCTTTGATTTGTTTTGCGACATGTTGACTTTTGTTTTTGTATATGTAGTGGAAGACACAGGCTGAGGTTGTGTTCTTTATGCGTATCGAATGTCCTGTTCTTACTATGCCTTGTGTCGCTGGCCTAGGTAGTGGAACTTCTCCGAGATTTGAATTCTCGCGGGATGTTAACACTAGTGCCCCCCTGTAGATCCAGGAGGTTCTTCTGCCCGTGTGAGTGCTGTAGGTGGCATTTCTTTTGAGAGTTTGTTCGATGCTGTGAATATTTCCCTTTCTAGGATTGATGGACTTCTGGAAACTGTTTGTGGAGAGATGGCTCGTGTTCCGACAACGGTTGAGTGTCTTAGTCGCATGGATGGGATTCGTCCTCCCGACCACGGTTTTGATGATGAGTCTTCGAAGGAGCTTTTGTCGATTGAAGCTAAATATCTTTCTGAGCTTCGTGAGAGCACTTCCCACCTCTGGGCTAGCTTTGTGTTGTTCAAGGAAATGCAGGACGCCCGTTGCAAGCCTTTTGAAGATGAGGCTAGTGTTGATGTGAGAGAGATTCAGATGCAGGATCCCGTTCGTTTGGGTCGTGAAGGAGGCCATGTGGAGCATACTGAATAGGTTTGTTTATGTTGGCTTTTGATATTTCTTTTGCACTAGTGTTCATTGTTAGCTTTCAGTTATTACTGTTATGCAGTTATAGGATAACCTTCTCTGTTATGCAGTTATAGGACCTGAACTTCTATGACTTTGATGACTGACCCTTTTTGTTTTCTTTTGTATCTTAATGGTAGTTTGGTATGTTATCTGCTATGTTTACTATATTTGGACTTCCATGATGTGTCAGTTGTGATAGCTGACCTTCTCTGATTATGTAACGTGAACTTCTACTGATTAGGTATTTGTTTTCTACATGATTATTTTCTAGTCTTTTCTTTTTTGTACTAGTGTTTCCTAGGTGACCTTCTATGTTTATAGGACCTGAACTTCAAGTGCTTCAGCACCTGAACTTCTATGACTTTGATGACTGGCCCTTTTTGTCTTCTTTTGATCTTAATGGTAGTTTGATATCTGGTGTGCTATGTTTACTGTATTTGGACTTCCATGATGTGCCAGTTGTGATACCTGACCTTCTCTGATTATGTAATGTGAACTTTTGCCGATTAAGTATTTGTTTTCTACATGATTATTTTCTAGGCTGTTGATGGTGCTGGGGTTAGGGAGGATGTTTTACCTGTGCATGAAGATGATCCCATGCATGAAGCTGCCCCTGTGCATGATCATTGCCCCTCTAGTGATGTATTAGTTGATGAGGTTCATGGCTGTGAAAATAAGGTATCATTTATCTTGTCCATTTGTCTCATTTTTTTATTTTACTTGTTTATGGTGCATTATTATCATTATGTGGCCCTTTGTAATGACTTTCTGTAATTGGCGCAGAATGATGATGCTAGTGTTCCTCCAGAGAAGGTTGCAGACAAGTCTGTGTCAGGCACCGAGTGCTCTGACGGGGTGGACCCGACTGAACCTCAGTCGTCCATTGGTGTTGAGATTTCTGATGCTGATCAAGGAAATGCAGCTGAGGATTCTGATGCTGAGCAGGGAAAGGTAGATGAGGTTTCTAATGCTGAGCAGGGCAAGGCAACTGATGTTTCTGATGTTGACCAGGGCAAGGTAGCTAGAGATATCATTTTGGAGGAAGATCCTGTCGAGGCTGCTGTTGAGACTGGTGGTAGTGCTGCTGCAGGCCAGGAGAAGTCTCCTGCAGCAGAGCCATCAATTTCTATTGATGCTGGTTCTCCAGCTCTTCCTAGTGCTGCAGAGCCAACCGTTTTTGTTGTTTCAGATTCTCCAGCTGCTCTAGCTGCTGCTGGTGTTCTTCCTGACGATGCTGCAATGTTAACTGGAGATGATGATGATGAAGAGACTAGAAGCGATAGCTACGGAGAGGAGGTTGATCATTCTAGTGCTGCCAGTAGTCTAGGCAAGAATCTATAAAGAGAGGAGCATGCTCCTCTCTTCTTTCCCCATCCCCATCCCTTTGTTGTTTATTTTTGTCCATGATATCCCTGTGAACTGCGTGTGTGGTGCAAGTTGAACTTCTGGTTTAGTGATTTTTCATGTGGGTTGTAAAATAAAGTTTAGTGGACCTATTTTGTATGTGGGGTGGGGAGTGTTTGTAATGCTGAGATGTGCCTGTGTTTGAATGTTGTGCTTGAATGTTGCTACGAATTAAACTGTTGTGAATCTATGTGCTTGATATGTTCTTCTTAATTGCTATTTGTTTTTGCTGAGCAGATAGTGACCTTGCTGCCGTCCAAAAGAAGGTTGATGACTTTTATTTCAGTGTAACTAGGCTTCAGAATATTCGTTCCAAGAGGTGAGTATAGCTGTTCAATTTTTACATCCATATACCCCTTGTGAACTAGATGTGGTTTCATACCTGACTTCTTTACTATATGTTGCTGAACTTCTTGTTTTTTTAACTTCTCTGGTGCAGAACTTCTGTCCTTTCTGTATTGCCTGTTGTGATGTAGCTGAACTTCTGGGCTTACATGTGTCATGAACTTCCTGAGTTTCCTGATGTTGAACTTCTTTTACTTTCTGTTTGCTTGTTTTAGATCAATGATTATGTTCCAAAACAATGACTGTGAAGCTTCTGTTGAAGATGTCGCAATATCTTTTGCTCCTCCCGGAATGCTTCGGTCTAATGTGGCTGAGGTTGCACTCTACTGTCTATGTGCGAAGTACCAGGGATCAGACAAACTCATCCTGCCATATTGGGTTTGTGTAAGTCAACCATATAGTGATTTCTTTTCCGTATTGTTCCTTACCATTTTTTAGTTAAAACTTGTTTGTCTCATTTTTGTATTTTTTCATATGTTGGTGTTGTCTGCATTATTTTAGGACAAGATTTTCAGAGGTCAATTTGATTCCCGTGTGAGGAAGTACTTCTTGGTGACTCGTCCAGATAACATGGATGCACATGATTCGGTATGCAATATCTTGTTCTTTGTCTCTCTATTAGTTTTGCATTGCGATCCACTGTGTTTGTATTGTTTTATTTTTCTTTGTACCGTTTGATATTAATTTTCAGTTTTCAATGATACATGTGTTTATGTTGCTCCAGGTTGTTTTCCCCACTTTTGACCCGCCTGAGATTCCTGCTTCCATGGGTGGTGTCGGTCATTCGGTGTCGATATTCCATGACCTGAAGAATTCAAGGTTCCAGCTTCTCGACTCCCACTATGGACCAAAAGATGACTGTGCGGTACACCTGTTTCGGCGGATGGCCGATAACATCAAGAAGCTTTGGAACGATGCTAGCAACGACAGGGAGACACCCTTCAACCCAGTTACTATTGAGCATTTCCAAATGGATTGGATTGATGTCCCCCAGCAGAATAACAAGTATGAGTTTCACTTTTGTCTCTATTGCTTCTGTTCAACTATAGTTATACGTAAGGTGCGACTTGTTTTATTCGTTGGCTTTCTTTTTTGTTCTAACATTGTTCTTTTTTGTGTTTGATGGCAGTATACAACAACAGAAGTTCAGACACTATAACTCAAAAGGCAAAGGGGAGATAAACAGAAGTTCTGATACTACAACAACAGAAGTTCATATACCACAACAACAGAAGTTCAGACACTATAACTCCAAGGCAAAGGGAAGATAAACAGAAGTTCTGATACTACAACAATAGAAGTTCAGACACAAAGTAGCATCTTTGGCAACAACAAAGTTGAGAAGAAGAAAACTCACTCATAATAGTTCTCCAGACCCTCTTCACTAAGAACATACTGTCTCAACTTCCGGGCCTTGGCTAGATGAGGGTAGCTGTATTTTTTAGGGGAACAACAGCAGAACGCCACTTCAAAGGCAATCTTGATGCTCGCTTGGAGGTAGTTATGTTGCCAGACTCAACTGTTGGTTTCCTTCTGGTGATGACAACATTCTTCCCACCTCTCCCAGCAACAATACCAGCAGCAGATTTACCATTCTTCGGGTAAGCAATCTTTTCATAATCATCATCAGACGAAATCACTTCTACTTCGGCTGCTTCGACTGCACCAACCTTCCTGGAGCAAGGGGTTCTTGGAGTACCACAAATACCACCAGCATGCTTCCCCAAATCAGAAGGAATAAGGGTTCGAGGTCTATCATTTTCTATTGGAGTTGTGCTCATCGATTCCTCCCTAGGCTGGTATTCCTGTGACCCGAGGAATGAGTAGTGGTAATCGGTCAAGTGCAACGGTTCCACTGTCAAAGAAAAGGAGGACAAAAAAACACCACTAAATAATACTGAAGTTCAGGCACAACACAAATGTGCAATCCAACTAAAGTATACATGACAAGCTTACCACTAAAGCTGATCTAAAAAATTTAGTTGCATTTAAAAACTAAAAGAAGTTCAGGCACAACCAAAGGCACATTTCAAGATAAACTGATGAACTGGAAAACATTCAACTACAGCTAAAAAAAGCATAGAAAGGCATCTTCTCTGAAGTTCAAGTAGAACAAATTCTCGTGCCCCAGTAAGCAATGGAAGGGAAAAAATACTAAAATAAAACACACAAGCAAAATAAAAAAGATAAAAAATGAAGTTCATGTACAAGGAATGCTCCTCTCCATCTGAAACCAAAAGCCAGCAAGATCTCAAGCAGAAGTTCAAGTTTAACAAATAATGAATTCACATAGAGTAGAAGATGCAGTACAGGTAAGCAGTCCAAGTTACAAGACTTACATGTGTAGTAGCCAAACAGAGCTTGGAAGTCTGTCTCAAATAGGTTGGAAGAAGCGATTGAGTACAACCACGTCTTCCTGATATTTGAGATATGTTCATGGGAGTAGTTTGCAAGAACCCCATCATGAAACGAATTAACATTCGTAAGCATGAAGAATCCTTGAGCTCCCTTGCCACTTTTCTTTGCTGCAGAAATTTTCTTCCTACCCTTTGTTTCAGAGTACAGCGGTAGTTTCATTGTCTCTTACTAGCGCTGCTCCATTGATTGGTCAACATCCTCCTTGCATTGGTTGGCATGAGCAGCGGCGTTTAGCATTTCAGCTGTATAATAATGAAGGTCATCTTCAATTTCAGCATCCTCTTGAGCCATCCTTTCATCAGCATCTGCTCGATTTGCTGAATGTATTGCATCAAGCTCTTCCACGAGCCTCTTGAGAACATAGTAGGCTCTGTCATATTGCTGGTCACATCTCATCGCTTTCTTGTTAACCATCAAATTTAGTTGCAACAAGATGTCTTGCTTCGATAGTCTTGAGCCATCCGATGCGGTTGTGTTGTAGTCCCTTGTATCAAAGGTTGGATGTGATTTTTTGCAGTCTTTGTGTACCGTTTGATGATATACTTGTTTAGAAATTTGTCAGGCTTCAGGTGATCCAGTATGTTCATGATGTGAAGGGAGAAGAGGCCTGCATTTTTGTGATGAATGTAGAACACATAGTTTGTGAGCCAGCAACGAGTTTCACATATTTTGATATGATACTACTAGTTTAGCTATTTAGTGAGTTTGTTTTTCCGCTCACCTGTGTGTGTCCATAGCTTGCATTCACACTCGTATATTTCATTATCAGGGTCAGCTACAACCTTGAATTCATGCTCTGACCAGGAAAATCTTTCTTCATCATCAAGGCAAGCCTTGTTGTGGTGGTACACAAGGTATTTAGTGGGCTCTGCTATAGGCTTTGCGCGAAATAGCGTGGCTTTTCTCATCCTAGTCCTCATCTCGGTGTACACGGCTCTCGTGTACTTGATAGACATGTCTTCCTCGTAGTCGTATGTTGTTTTTGTCACAGGATTGGTCTGCACATGTCAAAAAAATAAGATATTAGTAGAAGCAGAGTCATGGGTTTCATTTTTTTAAATTGAAAGTGCACATGTTTGAAGGAAAACACAATATGATGGGGTTCTTTTTTTTGTGTTTGTGTTCATACCATGCTGGTCATTGTTTGCTCGTTCTCCTTCTGTATCCGAGTTTCTATGCAGGCATTTACCCGCCTAGCAAACTTGTGTAGGTTCTGGGTCCCCCTGACAAACCCTCTCTTGAGCACGGGGTTCATGCTCTCGCTTCGTTGTGTGGAAGTCATTCTGGCACAGAAAATGTTCTTGTAATATGCTGAAATCCAAATTTTCCTATCATTCCAAAGCTGCATCATCATCTGGTCATTCTCCAGGTTGTACTTGTGCACGAGTTCAGCCCAGGCAGTGTCAAACTCCGTTCACATCAGCGGCCAGTTTAATATAGTTATGAACTCCTCTTTGAATGTTTTTTACTTTTTGTACAACAACGCGAGGTATTACTTGTACTTCTTCAGGATGTGCCAACGGCATAGCTTGTGGACGGTGTTTGGGAATGATTGTGGTATAGCTTTCGCCATCGAAGGGCACTGGTCTGCATGAATTAAAAAAATGTAACTTGCTCCTTTTTTGAAGTGATGGTGAACTTATGTTGTACAAGTACTTGAACTTCACATGAAGAAATATGACTATCTAAAAATGGCACATGTATTTTTTCTTACAGCAGTGTTCTTGAACTTCTGTGGTACCAGTGCTTGAACTTAACACGCAGCAATAGGACTACCTAGTAGGGTCACACTCAAATTTTTCTTACAGGTGTGTTCTTGAACTTCTGTGGTACCAGTGCTTGAACTTCACATAAATAACTATTTTTTTCTGAATATGTTTCATGTTTTTTTCTTTACATCTTTTTGTTCTTGAACTTTTATGATTCCTGTACTTGAACTTCACATTCATGACTACTTTTTTTTCTAAACAGGCGACAGATAATTTTGCACTTTTTTCTAAACATGTGACTCATAATTTTGCCTGTATCTACTGTTAGTTGGACTTCTGTGCTAATAGTGGTTGAACTGCTTGCTGTATATTATTTTCTAAACTCGTGAAAGATAATTTTGCTTTCATCTACTGTTAGTTGGACTTCTGTGCTAATAGTGGTTGAACTGCTTGCTATATATTATTTTCAGATAAAAGCAAATATACCCAATACAGACCCATAGACTGAAAAGATGATGAAACTTGTATAGTTTTTTATTTGAACTCACCTGTTAGAATGCAAGTTGGGTGCTTGTTGTTCATGTACCATACAAATGTATCAAACAACCACTTGAATGACTTTGCATCTTCATCTCTGATAAGGGCAACAGCAAATATTCTTGACTGCAAGTGATGGTTTGTTCCAACAAACACTCCCAGAGGCATATGAAATCTGTTGGTTTCGTAAGTTGTGTCAAAGGTTACGCAATCGCCAAAGTCTTGATACACTCCTCGACAGCTTGCATTGGACCAGAAAATGTTTTTGATTGACTTGTCCTTGTCTACTTGTATGTCATTAAAAAACTCATCATTGATTGCCTTCATGTCCTTGAAGAATGAAACGAGTTTCAACACATCATCCAAATCATCTTTCCTTGCATTCATGGCTTTCCTGCAAATTGGATGCAAACATTCATTTTGTTATTTTTTGCTAGCAAAGGGTTGTGACTTAGGATGCTATGTGCATTGTAGTATGTGGATGTTTGAATACTCACTGGTTTAGTAAGTCTCGTCCAGTCATGCTTATGAAGTAGCTTCCATCTTCATTTTCAGATAGCATGTACATGATTGTTGTGTGCTTGACATCATGGTACTGCAGGAGTTTTACGTACTCCAAAATAGTGGGGTCATAATTCTTGTGTGAGTGCAAGAAAACCAGCATGTCATCAGTTTGCATGAGGTGGTGATTATGATTGTACTCAATGTCCACTGCCACACATGTGTTATCCTCCTGCACCTTCACCATCATTCTTGCATTGCAGCCTGTCCTCTGCGATGTTTTGTTTCGCTGCCTATCAGCCTCTGAAACAGAAGTTGTGTGTTTCCCTTGGAACGCGCAAACAAAATACTTGTGATTGTCATTCCCTCCCGTCTTCCTGATTCCAAAACCAGCGTGTCTGGCATATCTGTTATAAAATTCCTTTGCTTTCTCTACATCTTTGAATCGCATCTATAGTCTTGGTATTAGATAATCCGGGAGATCCGGCATCTGCAAAAAAAGAAAAAATAATCCAAACGGCACGTTAAAATGTAGTTTATGAACTTGTTATCCTAGAGGGAGCAGAAAATTTGCAGATAATACAAGATGCGTATATAAATATTTTTTGTTTCACTTACGTGCGTGTATGATCGCAACTCAATTAGAGTCCACTGCTGACCCTCTGAGATGGGGCAGGGTGGAGTTATCATAGCAGGATGTAGGAGTGGATCACGAGGAGGAAGGAGGGCTGAAGATGGCCTCTCTCTTGTTTGCGTCCTTTTTGCTTGAGGTGGTTGTGGAGGTTTTGCGATCCTGGTATTGGTTTGCACTTTTGTTTTGTGAAGCAATCCATCTACCTTATGTCCTGTATAATTCTGACTTGTAGCAGCAGCAGCAGCAGGATCCAACGGTGGTAGTGTGCAGAGCACTCTCCTCCGTGTGTGTGTTCCTGTTTGATTTGTCCTGGGATATTGTTTAGTTGCCTCCGTTTGGCGTTGACGAGGCACACCATGATAACCTCTAGAGTTACAAGCAGGACTTGAGCTAACCCCCTCTTCCATCAGTGTGCTTGGGAGTCTGCTCGTGGATAAAAAGAATCCGCGTGGGATTTCCGGCGTCACCCAATTAGGTGGAGCCGCAAAGTTGTGCAGATAGGGCTGTGACCTAGCATCTTGGAAGTCTCCATGCGCTTTGGGTGTCATCCATTTTTGGTCTGGAGCAGTTTGGCAATGTTGTTGGTGCGTTTGACGGGTGACCCATTGAGGGGGTGGTGCAACGCGTGCGAGCATGGGATTGAGTACTTGCTGCTGGGAACTTCTGAGCTTCTTCATGCGTCTTTCGTCTTCCTGTCATAAAAGAAAAAATGTTTATTATCACACAAGTTACATTTGCCTATACCTTTCTAACTGAACTTAGCATTATTCACAGCCTGAACTTCTCATATATAAAGCTATTTGTAGCCTGGACTGATGCTCATAAACTACCTGAACTTCACATGGCTATAAGCAGGCAGATTTTCTACTATTTGCAGCCTGGACTGATGCTCACGGACTACATGAACTTCACATGTTACAGCAGGCAGATTTTAAAAAAAGCTTTTGTAGCCTAGACTGATGCTCACAGATATACCTGAACTTCTCATGGATGTGAAGTTCAGGAAGATTTACTACTATTTTTGGCAGCCTGAACTTCTCATGGACTGATGCTCACAGATGTACCTGAACTTCTCATGGATATGAAGTTTAGGCAGATTTACTACTATGTTTGGCAGCCTGAACTTCTCATGGACTGATGCTCACACATGTACCTGAACTTCTGATGGATGTGAAGTTCAAGCAGATTTACTACTATTTTTGGCAGCCCGGACTGATGCTACACACCACCTGAACTTCAAATGGCCGTAAGAAAATAACAAGCAGAGGGAAGAAGTTCAACCATACCTTGGCTAGAAGTTCGGCCAACCTTTTTCCAGCAGCTGATAGGCCACCTTGTGAGCAATTTGTCGGAGAGCTAGGAGAGGAACCGCATGGCAATCCATGACTTGCATAGGGCGGGAAGTTCATCTGCACAAAGCAAGAAGGTCAGGCAAGGGACGATTGAAGAAGAAGGCAACAAGTGGGGAGGAAGTTCATGTACCACTGCTGGATTTGAAGGCGCCTCCGATGCCACCTCCGCCGCGGAGTTACCCCGTTGGCCGAGCCATTCTCCGTAGCTTGCGTCGGGGCCGTCATCTTCTCTGCCAATACATTGGGCGGTGAAGATGGAAGAAGGATGCGACTTCCGGAAGTCCATGGCGGCTTCGCCGCGTCCAGGTGATGCAGGCTCCCTCGCGCCGGCGTCCGCCGTCGCTCGCTCGCCCGCACTGGTGGTCAGCCAGGATCTGGAGAAGGAGGGGAGGGGCAGATCCGGCCGGCCAGGAGCTGGAGAAGGGGGGAAGCTGCTAATCCAGCCGGCCAGGAGCTAGAGATGGGGGCAGGCGACAGATCTGGCGAAGATCGGCGGCGACCACGGGGGGAGATCAGGGGATCGAGGGGAGGAGGGGGACTGGGGCGGCTCGGGATCGGGATCAGGTGGATCCTATCGGGGGGCCTCGGGATCGAGTGGATCTTGTCGGGTCGACGGCAGTTCAGAAGTTCGGGAGGGCCCTGTCGGGCCCTATATAGGGGCTGCTGTGATCCAAATAACTATTCTAATCCTGGGATTAGAATAATGCTGTCATATATATATATATATATATATATATATATATATATATATATATATATATATATATATATATATATATATATATATACAGACGGTCTATTCTGCTAATATTAGAAGAATAACTATTTTGCACACCACTTGGGCACTGCACGCTCAACAGAAGTGCACTGCATCATTTTGATGACGAGCACTGCAATAGAGACTAATGAACTTCTCGTCGGAAAAAACTGCACGCGTTATTTTTTTGGTACTATTTTTGCTCTAATTTTTTAACCGTTTATCGGAATGAGGCGTGTAATATACCATAGAAAAGCTATGGATTAGGCGCAACTTCGACATGTTGAACACTTTTCGAGATTCCACACGGTTTAAGAGCAGTTTTGAAAATAGTGCGGCGGATGACGAGTGGCAGCGAGCGTTTTTTCGCTTTTTTTCTAAACCACTTGTCGGAATGAAGCAAATGATACGCCATTGGATAGATATACGCATGAGTCATAAAAAATATGTCAATATGGGATTGCAGGCTGCGCTGCTGACCTCTGCCGCACTGACTGCGGAGGTCAATACTTTGAAGGAAAGCCTCGAGCGGTCCGAGAACGAGCTCGGCCGTGCTAAGAAGCAGCTCGAGGACAAGGAAGGTGAGTAACACCTTATTAAAATTGTACCTTACAGAAAAGGATTTTGGTTGCAAAAAGAATGACAAGGATAACGTGGATATTGCAGGGGCCACTAACGAGGTGGCGACCCTGAAAGAGGCGGTGTCCGCGGCCGAACGCAATGCGGCCGCGGAGCGCACCGAGCGAGAGAAGCAGGAGGCGCGGGTGGCGGACGTACAGCAAGAGCTCCAGGATCTCGTGAAAAAACATGAGAGCCTGGAGCGTGACTCGAAGACTCGAGAGTCTGAGCTTGCAACGGCTCTTGAGAGTGCCAAAGCCGCTAAGGCCGAAGCCTACAAGTCCCTCCAGGAGATCGAGGCGTTGAAGAAAATAGCAGCGGGTAAGGCATTTTTCATGCAAAGTAAGCATGTGAGTGTTAATTACCTGTTGCTTACCCGAATTCGGAGCTCTCCAGAGTGTTCGCAGATCTTCCTCGCAGCATGTCCGATGCTGCCGCGTTCTACCGGGCTGAGGAGGGGAGCTCGACGGAGAAGGTCTTCTGGTCTCAGTATGCTGAGGTCGGACATCCGGTGCCCCTTAGCGACCAGCTAAAGTAGCTAGTCGAGCTCCACAAGGCGGCCGAACAGGCCATGAAGGGCCTCATAGTTCGGCTGTGGCCTAAGGAGGCCATGCGTGGGAGCTACTTCGGCCTGGTGCGGTGGCTGGTGGATGCGTGCCCGTGGGTTGAAGTCATCAAGCACTCCGCCTGTATTGAAGGTGCCCGTCGGGCCCTTTCCCGCGCAAAGGTGCACTGGGGCAAGATGGATGCCCAGAAGCTCGTGACGGACCCGCCACAAGAGGGCAAGGAGCATCGCAAGCCCGAGATGTATTATAAGAGTGTGCTGAAGGGTGCCCGCACTATTGCGGGTTAGTGCTCCAAAGATGTAATATTTGAGTAGACTCGCATTTTGTTATCCTATGCGCTGAAAACTTAGTTCATTTGCACTAAGCAACGGATTTTAATTTAAAATATTACCTTCTGTGCGGCTCTTTATCAAATCTAAGAGATGGCAAGTCATCGGTTTCAGCCCTCATGCCATGAGTGCTGGGGTGTTCGGGATAAATTTGAGCACTCTTGTTCCCATATTTGGGTCCAACTAGGGAGGCGCTCAACACAACGAACAAGGCAACTGGACTTATACTGCTTGAACACTCTCACTTAGCCATAGAATTCTATAATTTTAAATTTCGGCGAAGCCCCTAGTCTTCGGAAGGCCGAATTTGGGGCGCTATCCACGCCAGGGCCGGACTAAGTCGGCTCCTCGCTCTAAGTGGCATAAGTCTTTAAGGACTCGCAAAAAACCTCTCGAACAGCGACCAGCTCTCGCCTCATCATGACGGTCAGTTTTAGCTTTCTCCACTGAGGCGTTAACCCAGCTCAACTGGGGCGCAATCGCAGTGGTTCTCCCAGTGCTACCTTAGCCGATACAACGGAACGTAAGGTACCAAAACATGGGAGCCGGGCAAACCCAACTATTGACCCAAGACATGATTCGGAGCCGATGCATATAATGCTATAAGTTCGGGGTGCCGCACTTGTGAAAGTGTTCAGACTTATCACACCATGACGCGGGAAACGTAAGCCCCTGGTGTATTAGCCGTACCAAAATGTACGGATGCAACATGTCATAGATGAACATATGTATAAGAAAGAAATGCAATTGGAAGCAAAAAGGTGCTGCATTACCTTATTCAAGAAAAACTGTTGTAAGTGCAGAACGATACAAATGGTGCGATAAGCAAGGGATGGGACTGTTAAACATGTCCCCCTCCAGGGGTAGGCTGCGGAATGGTGCATAAAACAGATTTAATGCTCGTAATGGAGACCACCTGGATATTCGTTGTAGCCTTTCTCCTTCCCTGGCTGTTGCATCGTGAGTTCGGCATGTCTGCTGCCGGACAGGGCCTCTGACGAACGGAGTCCTGTGGGAAAAAAATAAAAAGGAAAAAGAAAAAAGAAAAAAGAACGACACACTTGAGAGCCCATGGTGTGGTTGAGCCGCAGTCTGGGCCCATCGTGGTCGTGCCCCTCTCCCCATGCCATGGTATCTTACGAGCGTAATGGTGTACGCGAAGGACCTGTCTTGACGTTTTACAGGGGCTGGGGTTGGGGCCGCACTGCTACGCATGCTCGGAACGTGCCAGGTGGTCTTGTTGTAGGTTACTCCGGGCGCGCTTAGCTGTGTCCGGCCGCTTAACGGCCGGACTCGAGAATTGCCTTAAGAGGTTGCATTGTACTTCTGCCACCAGAGCCGCTATATGTTCCTCCGTGCGGAGAGAATGTTCAGTGTTTCCGTTGACCGTGATGACTCCTCGAGGGCCTGACATCTTGAGCTTGACGTATGCGTAGTGCGGCACCGCGTTGAACTTTGCAAACGCGGTACATCCGAGCAGGGCATGATAGCCGCTGCGGAACGGGACTATGTCGAAGATTAACTCCTTGCTTCGGAAGTTATCCGGGGATCCGAAGACCACTTCCAGTGTAACTGAGCCTGTACAATTGGCTTCTACACCTGGTATGACACCTTTAAAGGTCGTCTTGGTAGGTTTAATCCTTGAGGGGTCTATGCCCATTTTGCGCACTGTATCCTGATAAAGCAGGTTCAGGCTGCTGCCGCCGTCCATCAGGACTCTGGTGAGGTGAAATCAATCGACGATTGGGTCTAAGACCAATGCGGCGAATCCGCCGTGGCGGATGCTGGTGGGGTGGTCCCTTCAGTCAAAACTGATCGGGCAGGAGGACCATGGATTGAACTTCGGGGCAACTGGCTCCATCACGTATACATCCCTGGGTGCACGCTTCCGCTCCCTTTTGGGTATGTGCGTTGCGTATATCATGTTCACCGTCCGCACCTGTGGGGGGAAACCCTTCTGTCCTCTATTGTTCGGCGGTCGGGTCTCTTCCTCGTCATCGCTATGCAGCCCCTTGTCATTGTTTTCGGCAATTAACTTGCCTGCCTGCTTGAATACCCAACAGTCCCTGTTGGTGTGGTTAGCTGGCTTTTCGGGGGTGCCATGTATCTGGCACAAGCGGTTGAGTATTCGGTCCAAATTGGACGGACCCGGAGTAGTTCTTTTGAATGGGTTTTTTCGCTGACCGGGTTTAGAGCCTCTGAATCTAGCATGGACTTCCATATCCTCACTGTTGTCGCCGTTAATGCGGCGTTTGTTTTTCTTACGACGTGACCTGCCAATATGGTCCTTGATATCCGGACTGCCAGAATTTTTGCTGAGGTTGTGGCTGCGTGCTAGCCAGCTGTCCTCACCCGCGCAGAAGCGGGTCATGAGTGATGTGAGGGCTGCCATGGATTTTGGCTTTTCCTGTCCTAGTGCCGGGCAAGCCACTCGTCGCGGATATTATGCTTGAAGGCCACGAGGGCTTCCGCATCCGGACAGTCGACGATTTGGTTTTTCTTGGTTAAGAACCGTGTCCAGAATTGTCTGGCCGATTTGTTTGGCTACTGAATTATGTGGCTGAGGTCATCAGCGTCTGGTGGTCGCACATACGTGCCTTGGAAGTTATCGAAGAATGCGGCTTCTAGGTCTTCCCAACTCCCAATTGACTCTGCTGGCAAGCTGGTAAGCCAATGCCGGGCTGGTCCTTTAAGCTTGAGGGGGAGATATTTGATGGCGTGAAGATCGTTACCGCGGACCATGTGGATGTGAAGGAGATAGTCTTCGATCCAAACCGCGGGGTATGTTGTGCCATCGTAAGATTCAATATTCACGGGTTTAAACCCTTAGGGGATTTGATGATCCATTACTTCATCTATGAAGCATAGTGGGTGTGCGGCGCCTCTGTACTGGGCGATATCACGACGGAGCTCAAAAGAGCTTTGTCTGTTTTGTTCGGCCCGGCCGGACTTACTGTGTCCGGCGCGACGGTTGTCGTCACGTATCATGCGGCTCCCACGCGATCCATAGATCGATCTTGATTGTCTTTCCCTATCCTCCAATATATCTCGCAAGTCATGAGCGTTCCCCTGTGGCCTTGTGCTTTTCGAGCGATGCCGGGGTACGGGTCTAGTGAAGGGCCTAGAGGCCTCTCTGTCGCGACCACGGGGTGGTCGATCAGCCGTATTGTCTCCTGGTGATGCGGGTTCATACGCCTCCTCCTCTAATCGGGGGAGCAGCTTGCGTTTAGGGTAGCTTTTGGAGGGGCGTTCGAGCTCATGCTCTTCGGCCGCGAGGACTTCAGTCCATCTGTCGGCTAGTAGATCTTGATCAGCTCTAAGCTGTTGCTGCTTTTTCTTGAGGCTGTTCGCCGTGGCCATAAGCCTGCGTTTAAAACGCTCTTGTTCGACGGGATCCTCAGGCACGACGAATTCATCATCGTCGAGGCTTGCCTCGTCTCCGGAGGGAGGCATATAATCCTCTACCTCTTCTTTTGCCGCTCTCTCATGAGGGCTGGCGTCTCCGTCCTCCTGCGCTGGATCTTGCTGGAGTGGGTTGTCTTTGGCACTGTCCGGTGTATTATTATCTCCGGTGCCGGAATCTTCATTCTTGGTGTGGCGGGATTTAGAGCGGCGCCACTAACGCCGGCACTTGGGCTGTTTCTTGGAGGGGTCATCCTCCGCTGTTCCTTCGCCATTCCCATCCTTTGGGATATCCATCATGTATATGTCATATGATGAGGTGGCTTTCAAGTGCCCGGTGGGCGATGGTTCTTGGTCTTCTCCGGCATCGTCGTCCATACCGTCGATGTCTTCAGAGTCGTAGTCTAGCATGTTGGTTAGATCGTCGACAGTGGCTACCAAGTGGGTGGTGGGTGGGCTTTGAATTTCTTCGTCGTCCGCATCCCAACCGTCCTGACCGCAGTCCGGCCAGGGCTCTCTTGATAACGAGAGATATTTTAGCGAACTCAAGATGTCGCTGAAAGGTGAGTGTTGAAAGATGTCCATCGCAGTGAACTCCATGATCGGCGCCCAATCAGATCCGATCGGAGGGGGCGCGGGTGGTTCGGAGTCCGGCAAGGAGTCCGGCACCTCGGAGTCACGAGCTTCATGAGGGAAAAGGTCAGTGTTCGGCTCTATCGCCGTAGAGGTTGCAGCCCCCGAGGCGGTGTCTAGCCATCCGTCCTCGACCGGCGCAGCCGGCTCTGAGTTGAAGATCGGAGCGGGTTCGAGTGCGGCCTCCAGGGTACTGTCCGGCTACAGAGCTAAATCATGCTCGCCGTGACAGTGCGGCACACTCGGCTGTGGCTCGAATCCATCAAGGATCAAGTCCCCGCGGATGTCAGCCGTGAAGTTCAAACTTCCAAATCTGACTTGACGGCCAGGGGCGTAGCTTTCGATCGGCTCCAGATGCCCAAGCGAATTGGCCCGCAGTGCAAAGCCGCCGAATACAAAGATCTGTCCGGGGAGGAAGGTCTCACCCTGGACTGCATCGTTGATGATGATCGAAGAAGCCATCGAGCCTATCGGTGACGGCACAGAGGAACTCTCAATGAAAGCACCAATGTCGGTGTCAAAAAACCGGCGGATCTCGGGTAGGGGGTCCCGAACTGTGCATCTAGGCGGATGGTAATAGGAGACAAGGGACACAATATTTTACCCAGGTTCGGGCCCTCTTGATGGAGGTAAAACCCTTCATCCTGCTTGATTAATATTGATGATGTGTGTTACAAGAGTGGATCTACCACGAGATCAAGGAGGCTAAACCCTAGAAGCTAGCCTATGGTATGATTGTTGTTCGTCCTATGGACAAAAGCCATCCAGTTTATATAGACACCGGAGAGGGCTAGGGTTACACAAAGTCGGTTACAAGGGTAGGAGATCTACATATCCGTATCGCCAAGCTTGCCTTCCACGCCAAGGAAAGTCCCATCCGGACACGGGACGAAGTCTTCAATCTTGTATCTTCATAGTCTTGGAGTCCGGCCGATGATGATAGTTCGGCTATCCGGACACCCCCTAGTCCAGGACTCCCTCACCCTTCATGGCATCCACACCGCCCGCCTGGGCCTGGCAGGCGGCCTCGGACTCGCGCCCGACGGCGCCGTCTCGATCTCCAGCGCCCGATCCGTCTGCATTGGCTCGATCTCCCATGCACTCTTACGGCGCCCCGATCGTCGCCCTGGTGCACTACGGCGCCGCCCCGGGTCAATCCTGCGATGCGCCGCCGGCTGCTGGTCTCTATGGCGCTGCCCCGCGTCAATCCCACGATGCGCCACCGGCTGCTGGCCTCTACAGCGCTCCTGCTCAGCAACCCTACGGCGCTTTGGGCTTCTACGGTGCTCCTGTCCAGCAGCCCTACGGCGGGATATACCCCGTGCCGTACGTCGCACAGTCCTCGACGCCATATGTGCTTTCTCCCGTGGTATCCAGTGAGGCACCGTATGGCGCGCCCTACGCAGCTCCTGGGTTGCAAGCCGCGCCACCTCTGCAGCCCTATGGTGTGCCACCTGTGCAGCCCTACGGTCATGACCAACACTCCCGTGCACCTCCGTCGGCAGATGCGCTGATTCCATACAATGCTCCTCCGACGTATGACTCGCAGCTTCCCGCATCAGTGTCTGAACCAAGAACGTTCCACTTTGCTCACTGGTGACGGTGAAGCTCTCTGCTGATAATTACCTCCTGTGGCGCACTCACGTGTTGCCACTGATGCGTAGTCACTACCTTGAGGGGTATGTCGATGGTACGCTGCCGTGTCCCCCGGCCATGGTTCCGTTGCCCTCAGCTGCTGGTGGTTCTGTCATGGTGTCCAACCCTGCTCATCGTCGGTGGATCGCTCAGGATCAGGCTATTCTGGGTGCCATTCAGTCCTCGCTCACTCCCTCCGTGGCCGGCATGGTGGTCTTTGTCGCGACGTCGAGGGATGCATGGGCCATGCTCGACTCCATCTTCTCCTCATAGTCGCTGGCTCGTTCTTCTGCCATCCGTAATCAGCTGGGTGAGGTCAAGAAAAATGATCTCTCCGTCACGGCCTTCCTCAACAAGGTCAAAACCCTGGCTGATACACTGTCACCATTGGGAAGCCTCTCCGTGACGAGGAGTTCACTTCATTCATCCTCAATGGGCTTGATGAGGACTATGATTCCCTTGTTGAAAACATCAACGGACGTGACATGTCGATGCCGCCTCGCGATCTCTATGCACGCTTCCTCAACACCTAACAGTGGCTCGCTGCTCGCCGCTCCGTTGGCGTCTACACGGAGGGTCCGTCTGCGAACGCTGCTCTCCGCGGAGGTGCTCGCGGTGCCAAGCAGAAAGCACCGCCGTCCTCGGGTAGCCAGCCCTGTCCGCCCACTCCACCTCCTCCAACGTCTGGCCGCAAGCTGCTCCACTGCGAGGCATGTGGCGGTGAGGTTGAGTGTCAAATCTGCGGTATTGAGGGGCACTTGGTGTGTCGCTGCCATCGTCACTTTAAACGAGATTTTCTTGGCATTGGGAACAATGGGAAGGGCAATGAGAAGCAAGCTACTCTCGCTACATAGGATCCCGACTTCACCCCATCATATTCTGTGGATCCTTCTTGGTACATGGACACGGGCGCCACAGACCATTTGACGAGCCAGCTTGACAAGGTGGCCACTCGCCAGCCCTACACCGGTCATGATCAAGTACGCACTGCAAATGGATCAGGTATGCCCATCTCACATGTTGGTCAGGCATCTCTTCTTTCATGTACCACTAAAACCTTGCGTCTGCTTGATGTCCTTCGTGTTCCTTCAGTCACACGTAGATTACTCTCGGTTCCTAAATTAACTCGTGACAACAATGTGTTTGTTGAGTTTCACCCTTTTCATTTTTTTGTTAAGGACCGGGACACGAGGGACGTTCTTCTTAGTGGTCGAGCTCGTGATGGCTTATACACGCTTGACGTGCCACGAGTCTCTCAAGTTTTCAGTGGTGTTCGGATGTCATCGTCGTAGTGGCATTCTCGCCTTGGCCACCCTGCCACTCCCATTGTGCGCCATTTGCTTCATCGTCATCGTCTTCCTGTTGAGTCGAGTAATAAGGAGTTTCTAGTGTGTGATGCCTATCAACAAGGCAAAAGTCATCAGTTGCCTTTTTCTGTATCGAGTCGTGTTGTCACGGCTCCTCTTGAACTTGTGTTTTCAGATGTATGGGGCTATGCCCAAACTTCTGTCAGTGGTCACAACTATTATGTCAGTTTCATCGATGCTTTCAGTTGCTTTACTTGGATTTATCTTATTAAGCGCAAATCTGATGTGTTTCCTGTCTTTATGCAATTTCAAGCACATGTTGAGCGATTGCTTAAGCACAAAATCATCCATGTCCAGTCAGACTGGGGGTGAGTATCGTAACCTTAACACCTTCTTTCAGAAGCTTGGCATCTCACACCATGTGTCTTGTCCTCATACACATCAGCAGAAAGGTGCAGCTGAGCGAAGGCACCGTCACATAGTTGAAACTGGTCTAACACTTCTTGCACATGCCTCTGTCCCGTTTCGGTTCTAGAGCGATGCTTTTGTTACTACCTGTTTTTTTATAAACAGGATTCCCACACGACTTCTTCACATGAAGTCTCCGCTAGAAGTGTTGCTCAATGAAACTCCAGATAACTTCCTCCTCAAAGTGTTCGGTTGTGCATGTTGGCCACATCTTCGTCCGTACAATAACCATAAACTTGAGTATCGATCTAAACAATGTGTGTTCCTTGGATATAGTCCTCTCCACAAAGGTTATAAGTGTCTTCACATTCCGACGAATCGTGTTTACATCTCTCGTGATGTTGTGTTCGATGAGACTGTCTTCCTGTTTTCCACACTCACATCACGCACCGATACTCCCATCACCGAGTTGCACTCTTTTCCAGTTTTGCCTGATCAATTTGTGGATGCTGCATATTCTCCATTGTTGTTGCCTAACCATGGTGTAGGAACTGGACGAGGCGCTCGACTTGAACTGCTTGATGATGATATGGACACAACTGCGCCGGCTGCTGCTCCGTCGACTGCCCCCGCCGCTACGCCGACTGTCCCCGACGTCGATCACGCTTGCATGTCCCATGCACGTGGATCCGATAGGGTGCCCGATCCGCCTAGGCCAATGGCCTCGCTGTTTGCATGGGGTGGCCTCTCTGTCGCCTGGGCCGGCGGCCCCGCTGTCGCTTGGGCCGGCCCCGGTGTCACCTAGGTCAGCTGAACCCGCAGAGCTGATGGACGGGGTACCCGATTCGCTAGGGCTGGCAGCCTCGCTGTCGCCTGGGGCAGCCCTGGTGTCGCCTGGGCCGGCGGACTCGCCAACCACCGCATCCTTGTCGCCTGGCTCTTCGATGCCGACCGGTCTATCTTCGCCGACCCTGACCGTGCCCTTTGGAGTGGCAGCTCCACCGCCACCGCCGCCTGTCATCCTGCGTCTCCATACTCGCAGCTAGAGTTGCATCTTCCAACCGAAGAAGCGCACTTGTAAGGGCATATTTATCCCCAAGATGTTTTTGTGATTCATGACAATGCTTTTGCGGACTAATCGTGTGCGTTGAGTTCTTTCAGAGATTCATCCTTTGGCACAAGACGATTTCTTCCCCTCGGTGTTTTATTCAAGACGGTGTAGCTCCTTCATTTCTCAGCTGGTGGTCTAGTTTCGTAGGAGTCACCGTACTATCAAGAGGGGATCCTCTTTGGTAAAGCTAGGGTGGAATCAACACGTACACATCATTATCACACCCGATGCTTCTTTCCACTTCATTGGAGCTATCTTTCCTAATCTGTGCCTGCCTGTCCTGTCCCAGCGGTAGTACCGCCGAAGCACGTCAAGCGGTAGTACGGCTCCCCAAACGGTAGTACCGCTTGCGAACTTCAGCCGTAGTACCGCAGAGGTTCCGGGCTACTACGTACCTCCTCGATTCTCGACCATTGTTTTTCGTGTCGGGTTTTACGGTACTAGTAGCGGCAGTAGTGGCGGTAGTACCGCTCCAAGCGGTAGTACCGCCAATACTTCCGCGGTAGTACCACTCTGGGGCCAGGACCCTGCATCCCTCGTCAGCATGGCAGTACCGCTGGGAGGGAGCAGTAGTACCACCCTGCCCAAGCGGTAGTACCGCTCTGTGCGTGGCTGTTTGGGGGTAACTGTTGGATTGTTTCCCCCACTATATAAAGGTGTCTTCTTCCCCAAAGTTGACTTACCTCCTCCCCAAAAAGCTCCATTGTTGCTCCAAGCTCCATTTTTGCCCGATCTCTCTCCCTAGCCAATCAAACTTGTTGATTTGCTTGAGATTGGTTGAGAAGGCCCCGATCTACACTTCCACCAAGAGATATTTGATTCCCCCCACTAATCCCTATCGGATCTTGTTACTCTTGGGTGTTTGAGCACCCTAGACGGTTGAGGTCACCTGGAAGCCATACTCCATTGTGGTGAAGCTTCGTGGTGTTTTTGGGAGCCTCCAAGTGTTGTGGAGATAGCCCCAACCTTGTTTGTAAAGGTTCGGTCGCCGCCTTCAAGGGCACCAATAGTGGAATCACGGCATCTCGCATTGTGTGAGGGCGTGAGGAGATTACGGTGGACCTAGTGGCTTCTTGGGGAGCATTGTGCCTCCACACCGCTCTAGCGGAGACGTACTTCCCCTTAAAAGGAAGGAACTTCGGTAACACATCCTCGTCTTCACCGGCTCCACTCTTGGTTATTTCGTGACTTTATTTTTGCAAGCTTACTTGTGTTGTATCTATTGCTTGCTTGTGTGCTAGTTGTCATTGCATCTTATAGGTTGTCCACTTAGTTGTCTAGACAACCTGCTTTGTCGCAAGGTTTAAATTGTTAAAGAAAAGCTTAAAAATTGTTAGTTGCCTATTCACCCCCCCCCCTCTAGTCAACCGTATCGATCCTTTCAATTGGTATCAGAGCCTCGTCTCTTTATTAAGGACTTTGCCATCCGAAGAGTATGGTTGACACCAACGATGGTGCGGAGGAGCACTCCGGTGTGAATCCTATCTCGTCCGGCCGATGGGGGAACCTTGGTCTCACGTGAGGAATTCAATGTGGCTTTAGACACATTGGAAACCTCCATGATGACCGAGGTTAAAAGCATGTTTACTGATTTCCTAGAAGGACTTAAACTATCCACCTCGCCGATGAAAGTGGGTGATCCCACTAACAAGGTGACGGATGCCAACTCTGACAAGGGGGAGCTAATAGTGAAAAGGGTCCTTCTACTAGTGGTAGAAATGGCACCGGCATCTTTGCCCATGTGGAACCTCCTACTTATGGTGGACCGATTCCCTCTACTCATTTAAATCATGCCGGTCCTCCTCCTAAGATTGTGAAAAATGAGGATTTTGATGCTTGGGTTTATCGTTTCAAGCGTCATTTAAAACATGTGAATACTAATCTTTGGAGAATTATAGAAGAAGGTTTCTATCCACATGACCCAAGAAACATCACCCCTCGAGAAGCTGTGGATAATAAATTCAATGAGAGTGCTCTCTTCATCATCCAAGATGCAATCCTTCCCGAAGATCTCCCTCACCTTCGACCTCATGCCATGGCTAAAGACGCATGGCAATGTGTTGTGTCTCTCTACCGAGGAAGTGCTAGCATTCAATGCTCCAACTATGAAGTGGTGCAAGATGAATCCGATGAGTTTGCAATGAAAGAAGATGAAGAACCTCGTGAGCTCTTTCGAAGAGTGACCAAACTCGCGGTCGCACTCCGAGATCATGGGAGCAAGGACACGGATGACAATTGGATCAGGCGCAAGTTTCTCAAGCCCATGATGCCCTACAACAAGGCCATGTCCTCCATCATTCGTCAAAGACTGTACTTCCACTCCATGACCTCAAGTGAAGTGTTGGATGAGTTCGTTGCAATGAGCATCTTGGACAAGAACGCCGACAATGCGGTGCTCCGTTCTCAAAGGGCAAAGAAGCCCAACATTGCCTTGAAGGCCAAGGTTAGTGTGGAAGAAGAGGAAGAAGAGGAAGATGAGGAGAGCAACCCCGAAGACACAAAATATGATTATCATGAGCACATGACTCTTGCCTCAAGACAATTTTGGAGCAAGAAGAATACAAGACCCAACTTCAACAAGAACAACTCAAGTGGTCTCAAGGGCAAGCAACGAGTTAGAACTTGTTTCAACTGTGGCAATGTGAGCCATTTCGTTGCGGATTGTCCTTACGAGAAGCGGGAAGACAATGGTGGCAAGTTCATCCGAAAAGACAAAGCCAAGTCCTTCCCCAACAAGAACAACTTCACCAAGAAGACTCCTACTCGCGGGTTGGTAGTTCAAGAATAATACCGTCAGGATGACGATGATGATGAAGATAGTGAAGCAATGGCTATGGCATCCATTGCCATTGCCACAACTCCCCGGGTGTCTCTCTTCGATTCACCCAACGAGAACATCACCGCCAAGTGCCTCATGGCTAAAGCCACCAACAAGGTAACCCCCAACATCAAAACCACCATTATTCCTAATCCTTCTTCGACGGTTGGCTTTGATGATGGTAAGGGTCTAATGAGGAGGTAAATGAATTTGAGTCCTTCATGAGTAAGCTCAAGGGCAAATCCAAGAAGCACTTTGTTGCTCTCTTGGAACAACTTGGTGAAGCCAATGACATGATCGAGGTTCACGAAGAAACCATCTCTAAGATGGAAGGTCATAGTCGTGACTATGCCGATGAGATATCGGATCTCTCTAATGCTCTTGAGGAAGAGCATGGGCATCATTTGGCTCTTGAGGAGTCACACAATGATGACCATGCCAAATTAAAGAAAGATCTTGATCATGCTATTATTGTGTCTCGTGTACTAACTTCCGAGAAGGCTAAACTTGGGGTTGATCATGCTAGACTCAAGGAGGAGTTTGATGTACTTGACAAGGCCCATAAGGTCTTGAAACGTGCTCATGCAAACCTCAAGGAGTCTCATGCTCAACTCCAAGTTAAGCTAACCAAGGAAAAGGCCACATTTCCTCACTTGGTCTTAATTGATAATGCAAATGCTACTAACCCGTGTTGTGAGCATCTGCATCTTGTGGAGGAGAATGCCAAGTTGAAGGATCAACTCGAGAAAGGTCTTGTGTCATGCATACAAGGTGAGAAGAACCTAAATGACCTTTTGAGCAATCAAAAGGAAGTTGTGGGCAAGGAGGGAGTTGGGTTCTCACCCAAGTCCAAGAACAAGAAGAAGAATGAGAAGAAGAATAACAAGACCAAAAGACCTCCCCCGCTTAAGCAAACTTTTGTGAAGGAGGGAGAGGGTGCTCCTAAGGAGAAGAAGAACAATGTGAAGAGTGGTGAAGCCAAAAAGGGCAAGGCCATCTCTCCCAACAACGCCGATGACTTTAACCCCTCTTATGTGTTGTGCCGTGCTAGTGATGGGCATGTTTATGCTAAATTTGTTGGTTCTTCTTATGAGTACATTGAATGGTCTATTTGGGTTCCTAAGACCCTTGTTACTAACATCAAAGGACCCATTACTCAATGGGTACCTAAAACCAAGCATTGATCTGTTGTAGGTGTTTGCTTCCGGTGGGGGATCGTGGCTGCTCGATAGTGGAGCAACAAATCATATGACCGGGAGCAAGGACTTGGTGGTGGACGTGCAAAAGATCCCATCTATGCCCACCAATGTCTAGTGGGGTGATTCCTCACATTCCAAGGTATTGGGTCTTGGCAAGGTTGTCATTTCTCACGATCTAACGATCGAGAAAGTCATGCTTGTTGAGTCCCTTGCGTTCAATTTACTTTCCGTTCGTCAACTTGCACTCATGGGCTTTGCCACCTTCTTTGATATTGATACCGTGGCCCTCTTGTGGAGCAAGACTCTTAAAGTAGCCTTTGTTGGGCATGTCGAGAATGGTCTCTATGTGATTAACTTTTCGGAGAAACCCACTAAGACCGCGACATGCCTAATGGCTAAAGTTGATGTGGGATGGCTTTGGCATCGCCGTTTAGCCCACGTCAATATGAGATCTTTGCAAAGTCTTCTCAAGGGGGACCATGTCCGTGGACTAACAAATGTTAGTTTTGCCAAAGATCGTGCTTGCAGTGCTTGTATCAAAGGAAAGCTACATGAGGCGGCTCACCCTCCCACGACTATCATCTACTCGAAGAGACCCTTGGAGCTCCTTCACATGGACCTCTTTGGACCTCCATCCTTTGATAGTCTTGGGGTTAGAAAGTATTGCTTGGTGATTGTGGATGATTATTCAAGATACACTTGGGTATACTTCTTCAAGAGGAAGACTGAGACTCAATAAACCGTCATCGACTTTGCAAATGAAGCTCAACGTCGACATAATGCAAAGATCTTGACAATAAGAAGTGACAATGGCACCGAGTTCAAGAACTACACCTTGGATGAATTTCTTAGTGATGAGGGGATTAAGCATCAATATGCTACACCTTATACCCCTCAACAAAATGGTGTTGCGGAGAGGAAGAACCGGACGTTGATGGATGCGGCAAAGACCATGATGTCCGAGTTCAAGTCTCCATACAACTTTTGGTCCGAAGCCATCAACACCGCATGTCATGCATCCAATCGGCTCTATCTCCGCAAAGGCTTGAACAAGACTCCTTATGAGATACTCACCGGAAACAAGCCCAATCTCAAGTACTTCCGGGTGTTCAGGTGTAAGTGTTTCATTCTCAAGAAAGGTGTTCAGTTGTCTAAATTTGAGGCTAGAGCTTATGAGGGCATATTTGTTGGTTATGCTACAAACTCTCATGCTTACCGTCTTCTCAACAAGTCCACCGGACTCATTGAGGAGACGTGTAACGTGGAGTTTGACGAAAATAACGGCTCCCAAGTGGAGCAAAGTGGTACTTGTGATGTAGGTGATGAAATTCCTCCCCAACCCATAAGAAGAATGGGTATTGGTCATATTCTACCCATTGAGGAACCCCTTGTGGCTGAAGGAGAAGGACAATGCTCCACTCAAGTGGAGCCTTCACCTACTCAAGACCCCCACGCTTTCGAAGAACAAAGTGTAGGCCCTCAACATCGTGAACAAGACCAAGGGCAAGATCAATCTCAAGATGGTGGTGAACCTCCAATTGATGCCCAAGGTCAAGTTCTCCCCCTCGAGCAAGTTCAAAATCATGAGCAAACTCAAGATCAAGAACAAGCTCAAGACGACGCTCAAGATAATAAAGTTAACCCTCCTCCTTCCACATCCGAGGAGGAATTGGAGCGTTGTGCCGCAAAGATTGCTTCCAAGGTCACCACCAAAGGCCATCTCATGGAAAATGTGGTTGGAAGTCTAAGAAAGGGGGTAAGCACTCGTAGACAATTAGCAAACTATTGTGAACATCATGCGTTTGTCTCTTATGTTGAACCCCAAAAGGTCTATGAGGCGCTCGAAGACTCGGATTGGCTCAATGCCATGCATGAAGATGTCAGGACCCCGACTCGATGTCACATCGATCTAGCCGGTAACACCTCATATCACTTTGCGGCCTCACGCACGGTATCCTCACGGGTGTCGCCTTACCTTTGCCCGGGACCGTTTGCGCCTTTTGGCTCACGTATATGATAGCATCGCTAGCATCCATATGATAAAGAGCCCGGGCTGACATGACTAGTCGTAAACCCAAAGTGGCACAGACTTACAGGGACAGGCATCCATGACCCAGCTTCGAACGTGTCGGTCATCAGCAAGTGGGTCCGGGCTGTAGCACTAGGCTAGCAGGACTCCGGTAAACCGGGCTGTAGCGGGCTAACAGGACTCCGGTACTCAAAGCGTGACATTTCCCCGAAGGGACAGACACAGGAACGAAGAAGGACACATGCCGGCCAGCCTAGGTGTTCTAGAGCAGTAGCAAGCTACCATGGCTCAGCGGTAACACTAGGAGACATTTCCCGGTAAGAGAGGCTACTAAAGATAAACAACTAGATAGTCAAATCCCACACATACCAAGCATTTCAATCATACACACAATATGCTCGATATGTGCAAATACAACGAAGCATCACAACATGACTCTACGACACAAGTACTTTATTTAAGGCTCAGAGAGTCATACATAACATACACCAAGGTACGGGTCTCACGACCCAACATACAAGTCATACAGTCATACAAACCAGCAGCGGAAGTAACTTGTCTGAGTACAGACAACTAGTAAAATAAAAGAGGCTTGGGAAGCCTAGCTATACTACAAGGTCCTTCACAAGCTCAGGGTCACCACCTGGGTCTTTAGCCTACTCGTTGATGTCAACGTCTACATAGAACCCATCAGAAGGGGTTGCAGCGTCTTCTGTAAAAATGTAAATTATAGCAACATGAGTACAAAGGTACTCAGCAAGACTTACATCAGATCCTACATACATGCTTAGTATCAAGAAGGGTTGGTGGAGTTATTGCAGCAAGCCAGCTTTGACTCTTGGCTAGACTATCCTATGAGACTCCAACTTGAAATGGTTTTGCGCACACGAGTCCACTACTCACCACTTCAATACACTACCGAGGATCCACCTCCGTCTTCCTACGGAAGAGCCATCCTCGGCACTCACACTTATCTTGAGGCTTTTAATAGTTTCCATTTACTTGTCTATGAACTGTATAGGCAACCAAGTAGTCCTTTACCGCGGACGCGGCTATTCGAATAGATCATGTTAACCCTGCAGGGGTGTACTCCTTCATACACGCTCTCACCACTTACCGTCGTTTACACGACATGTACTCGGCAACCTTCAAACGGAAGCCCAACGTGGGTGTCGGCCACGACCTACCTAATCACCTAAGCCTCCAGTCCAGGTTTATCGCCTATCCAGGTTCCATCCGCAGGGAGTCCGGCCGAGGTTTCCCATACGGCCCCGAACGATGTGAACAGGGTTCCCGAGATACCTAACGGGTATTCGGTACACCGTGCCACGTACCTACCGCATCACAGCCCACCCCTATGGTCAGCGCTGTCCACGGCCTCCAGTAGGCTACAAACACCAGAAACTACTTGCAACTCCTGGACGGAGAACTAGGGTGAATAAGAAGCCGAGAGGGTCCATTGGTTTCGGGCCCAATGCATGGTAGTAGCTGATTCTTAAATCACACATACAGATCTCAGTGCTTAAGGTCGGCTTCAATGAAACAACCCACCATGTACTCCTACATGGCCTCTCATCGATACCTTTACCAATCGTGTTCACCACACCACTCTCATTACCGACATAAACATTTCACTCTAGCCCATCACCCAGATGAACCAGACCTGACACGACTCTAAGCATAGCAGGCATAGCAAGGTAGGAACAACACATACATATGGCTCAGACAACTCCTACACATGCTAGTGGGTTTCATCTAGTTACTGTGGCAATGACAGGTCATGCAGAGGAAATGGGTTCAACTACCGTAGCACACAGCAGTTTGAAACGCGTTGTCTTAATGCAGTAAAAGAGAGCAGGAGCGAGAACATGGGATTGTATCGATATGATCAAATGGTTGGTTGCTTGCCTGACGGGTCGGTGCACTGGTATTGCTCTTCGTCGGGGTTATCACGGTACTCCTCGGGGGCAGAACCTGCCGCAGAGAGCACCGATATACAAACATTACCAAACAGTATGCAACAATATGATGCATGCATGAGACATGGCAAAATGAGTGTATTGGGCTAATGCAACTAAAACCAGAAGGGTTTGAATAAATTTGAATCAAGGATTCAAATTTCAAATTCAAATATGGCCTTTTAAAGTGCTTTTCCTTGTTCTGCTTAAAACATCAATTTAACTTGTTTGATCATGCATGAAAATAGTACAGATGGATAGATTGGATTTTTCTGATCATTTTTCATATATAATTTGTCCAATTTGGAGTTACAGAATAAAAGTTATGAATTTTTGAAGTTTAAATAATATTCTGGAATTTCCTGATTTAAATTAAATCCAGAAAATCAATTACTGCGTCAGCCTGACGTCAGTGTGACGTCAGCAGGTCAACGGAACAGGTCTGGGTCAAACCTGACAGTGGGTCCCGCATGTCAGGGTGATTATTTTAATTAAAATTTAATTAAAACTAATCCTGTTTAATTAACAGGGCTGGGCCCCACCTGTCATTGACTCAGGGGAGTCAACCAGGGCCCACCCGTGGTCAAAGTCAAAGCCAGCGACGCCGGCGTTTAGCCGCCGGCGAGCCCGACGCGGCGGCGGGAGTGGTTTTGGCCATTTCGGCCACCAAATGGGCCGCGGAGACCACCGGAGGGGAGCTGAGGACAAACCGCAGCTCTTGGCGGAGTCCGTTGAGGTCGGGGTGGCCGGAGTTGGCGCCGGCGACGACTTTGGCGGCCACCGGGGCTCGGTCGGAGGTGAACTTGGCGCTAGAGGGGTCGGTGAGGCTCGTGGAGTAGCTAGCTAGGTGTTGCGGGACTCAGTGAGTAAGATGGACACCATCTTGTGGCCGGAGTGTGGCCGGAAGCACGTCGGCGACGAGGTCCGCGGCGGTGCGGGCGTGTGATCCTCGTGCGGTGGCTACACGGCTCAGGAATGAGAGAGAGAGGGTCGGAGGAGTAGCTAGGCTCACAGCGCTCCCGTAGAGGCCACCGGTGAGGTCGGGGACGAGCTGAGGCGGCGACGGCGTTGAAGGGGATCTCCGGCGACGGTGAGCTCGGGCAAGGTCGGTGCGGTGGTCTCGGGCCGCACGAGCACACGGGGCTCGGCTAGCTCGATGAAGTGGACGGCGGCGGAGCTCCTGGACACGGTGGCACGGCGTGGGGTGGACGGAGGGCGTGGCTACGGCGAGGGGGTGGCGGCGATGGCGTCGGCCATGGCTGGGGCGTGCGAGGGGGAGGAGCTGGAGAGGAGAGGGGGTGTCTGGGGGGTTCGGGGGAGAGAGAGAGGCCGATCCACGGCGTTAGCCGGGCGAGGGAGGCGGCGAGGCGGCGAGCAGCTGCGTGGTGAGCTGCGGTGCCGCCGCCGAGCACCTTGGCTGCCTGCCTGGCGAGCCAAGCAGCTCGCTGGAGCGGTGGCCGGGCTGGGCCGGCCAGGTGGGCTGGCTGGTGGGCCTGCGGTGGCGCCAGGTAAGTTTTCCCCTTTTTTTCTGTTTCTGTTTTTTTTAATATATCTGCAACTTTGTTGAATTTAATAAAATACCTAGGCAACTTCAAAAATCACCAAATTACTCCTGGTCCATAGTTGGATTATTCCCAACATGAAACATTTTAGTTTGGAGATATTTGAGCATTTAAATATTTTATATAATTTTAAATGCCCAAATTCAAATATTTATGATTTAATTCAAAAACCCTAAGATGGCCTAGGAAAATGTGCACCACCTTTGGCAGAGGTTCTGAACCAAGACAAAAATGATGGGCATTTTAGAAGGGCATTTCAGGTTCATTGAAAAAGTTTTTAGTAACCCTAGTTGGTTTCAGAGGGGACTGGGGGTTCTGTCATCCCCATTTCAAGTTTCTGATGAAAAAGTAAACATGATGCAACACTCTAATGCATGGCTAACTAGGATGTGACAACTCACCCCCACTCAAAAGAATCTCGTCCCGAGATTTGGGTTCCTCCGGGAAGAAGGCGGGATACTCGAGTCGAAGACGATCCTCCCTTTCCCAAGTTGCTTCATCCTCAGAATGGTGCGACCATTGAACCTTGAGAAACTTGATATTATGACGTCGAGTGATACGCTCGGCCCGATCGAGGATACGAATGGGGTACTCTCGGTATGTAAGATTATCTTGGAGATCAAGCGTTTCGTAGTCCACTCCACGGATAGGGTCCGAGAAGCAACGCCTGAGTTGAGAAACGTGGAAGACATCATGGACTCTGGAGAGATGCGGAGGTAGTTCCAGCTGGTAGGCAACTTCTCCCCGTTTGGCGAGAATGCGAAAAGGTCCAATGTAACGAGGAGCCAATTTGCCTTTGATACCGAAACGATGGGTTCCCTTCAGAGGGGTGACCCGAAGATAAGCCTTCTCGTCAACCTCGAAAGTCATAGCCTTATGTTTTCGGTCATATTGACTCTTTTGACGAGATTGGGCTGTTTTCAACTTTTCACGAACGATGCGAACTTGTTCTTCTGCTTCCTGAATCATATCCGGGCCAAAGAATTGTCTTTCCCCGGTCTCTGACCAGTTAAGGGGTGTTCGACACCGTCGTCCATAGAGAACTTCAAAAGGGGCTTTACCCAAGCTAGATTGATAGCTGTTGTTGTAAGCGAATTCGGCAAATGGAAGGCACTTCTCCCAGTCCATTCCGAATGAGATAACAGAGGCTCGAAGCATGTCTTCTAGAATCTGGTTGACGCGTTCCACTTGACCACTCGACTGAGGGTGGAAAGCAGTGCTGAAGGAGAGACGGGTTCCCATAGCATTTTGGAAACTTTCCCAAAATCGAGAGGTGAAGAGACTTCCTCGATCCGAGTTAATTTCCAAAGGAACACCATGGAGAGACACTATTCGGGAGATGTATAAGTCTGCCAGCTGACTAGCGGTTATACTCTCACGAACAGGTAAGAAATGGGCTACTTTGGAAAGACGATCGACAACGACAAAGATAGCATTATTCCCTCTCTTGGTCCTGGGAAAACCGGTAATGAAATCCATACCAATTTTATCCCATTTCCATTCAGGAATAGCTAAGGGTTGAAGGGTGCCAGCAGGCCGTTGGTGCTCTGCTTTTACACGACGACAGACGTCGCAATTTGCAATATACTGAGCAATTTCTCTCTTCATCCTAGTCCACCAGAACCTCTGGCGTAGGTCCTGATACATCTTAGTACTACCGGGATGAATGGTGAGAGGAGATTCATGAGCTTCCTTAAGGATCAAACGCCTCAGGTTTCGCACTTTGGGAACCACTAGTCGATTTCCGAAGTATACGACCCCTTGATCGTTAATGGAGAAGCAATTCGCAATCCCTTTCTGAATGTTCCTCTTGATGCGGGAGATTCCCGGATCTACCTTCTGTGCTTTGATAATCTGATCCGTAAGGGTAGGTTTTGCCACCAAGGTGGAAAGAAAACCTTGAGGAACAATGTGAAGGTTAAGCTTCCGAAATTCCTCATGGAGAAGCGGTTGACTTTGTTGTAGCATCAGATTGTTACAATAAGATTTACGACTTAGCGCATCAGCCATGACGTTGGCTTTCCCTGGGGTGTAGGTTATCCCTAGGTCAAAGTCTGTGATCAACTCAACCCAGCGTCTTTGCCTGAGATTCAGATCCGGTTGGGTGAAAATGTACTTCAGACTTTGGTGATCAGTGAATATTTCGCAACGATTACCGAGGAGGTAATGTCGCCAGGTCTTAAGTGCATAGACTACAGCTGCAAGCTCTAGATCATGAGTAGGATAATTCTCCTCGTGTGGGTGCAATTGCCGTGAAGCGTAGGCAATTACGTGTCGATCTTGCATGAGAATGCAACCTAGTCCTTGTCGCGAGGCGTCGCAGTAGATAACAAAGTCCTTAGAGAAGTCTGGCGGTACCAGTACGGGAGCAGAAGTCAGGCGTCTTTTCAGTTCCTGAAAGCTGTGCTCACATTGTGGAGTCCATTCGAACTTTTTATCTTTCTTGAGGAGTTCGGTTAGAGGTTTAGCAACTTTGGAGAAGTTTTCGACAAAGCGACGACAATAGCTCGCTAAGCCCAGAAAACTCCAAACTTGCTTGACCGATTCAGGTGGAGTCCAATTAAGGACGGCTTGAACTCGCTCAGGGTTAACAGCAATACCTTTACCAGATATTACATGACCCAGATAGGTCACTTCTGACAACCAGAATTCACATTTAGAAAATTTGGCATAAAGGCGATGCTCTCGAAGTTTCTGCAGCACTAGCCTTAGATGCTCGGCATGTTCTTCCTTGTTCTTGGAGTAGATGAGTATATCATCGAGGTAAACCACGACGAATTTATCCAAATACTCCATGAAGATTGAGTTCATTAACTGAGAAAAGGTGGCTGGAGCGTTGGTTAATCCGAAGGACATGACGGTGTACTCGTATTGGCCATAACGAGTAACAAAGGCCGTTTTAGGAATGTCCCCGTTTCTGATTTTGATTTGATGGTAGCCCAACCTCAAATCCATCTTGGAGAAGACTGAGGATCCAGCGAGCTGATCGTACAGGTCGTTGATCCTGGGAAGTGGATATTTGTTCTTGATTGTGACCAAATTGACAGGTCGGTAATCTACAACCATACGGTCCGTACCATCCTTCTTCTTGACGAATAGGACGGGGCAAGCCCACGGAGATGAGCTAGGTCGGATGAAACCCTTTTTCAAGGACTCATCGAGTTGTTTCTTAAGCTCGGCTAGTTCTAGGGGTGCCATCTTATAAGGTCTTCTAGCAATCGGAACGGTTCCGGGGATGAGGTCTATTACGAACTCAACATCCCTGTCAGGTGGAACACCTGTCAATTCCTCTGGGAAGACATCCGGGAAGTCACGGACTACCGGCACGTCCTCAAGGTCTGGCAAAGGGCTGGCGTTAAGAGAATATAATTGTCGCTTGGCTATTCGGGTTAGGACATTGACTATCTTGCCCGAAGGGTGAGTGAGTTGAACAGTCCTAGAGAAGCAATCAATTTTGGCTTGATGAGCTGACATCCAGTCCATACCCAAAATGATATTAATATCTGAAGATTTAAGGGCTATCAAAGACGCGAGGAAAACAAGTCTGTCGACTTGGATTTCATTTCCATGGCTTACTCTAGAAGTTTGCCATTTGGATCCCGGAGTTTGAATTACCATGGAGGTTGGCATATCACCGAATGCGACGTTATGCAAACGAGCATAATTTTTAGATATAAAAGAATGAGAGGCTCCTGTATCGAAAAGAACAGATGCCGGGTGGCAATTAACAAGAAGCGTACCGAGAACGACGTTGGGATCCTCTTGAGCTTCTTCGGCAGAGATACAGTTGACATGGCCACGTGAAGCGGTGACCGGCTTGGCGTGGAATATTTTTCCTGTCGGCTTGCCACGGCCAACAGCTTTAGCAGACTGGTTGGGGTTGGTCTGGGGGCACTCACGCATATAGTGGCCAGATTCCCCACACTTGAAACAAGTCACGGAACTGGTACGTGGAGGAACATTGTTGGTTGGACCCCCATAGGGCTTGGCCGGTGCAGACTGTTGGACAGGGCGAGGCGCCTGGAAGGATGGCCTCGGTGTGAACCTGGGTGGCAGGGCGGTGTTGGGTACCCACACGCGGCGCTTCTGAGGACCAGCACCGGATGAGGAACCCATGTCACGGCCATGCTTGCGTGTTGCGTCATAGTCAGTCTGACCAGTTTCAGCACTGATGGCTTTGTTGACAAGTTTCTGGAAGGATGTGCACTCATGCAGACGGAGGTCGCGGCGAAGCTCAGGACTAAGGCCCTTACGGAACCTTGCTTGCTTCTTGGCATCAGTAGACACTTCCTCAGTTGCATATCGTGCGAGATTACCAAACTCCCTACTGTAAGCATCCACAGAAAGTCGGCCTTGGGTGAAACTGCAAAATTCTTCACGTTTACGGTCCATGAGACCCTCCGGAATGTGATGTTCACGGAAAGCCTCACTGAACTCAGCCCAAGTAGTGACATGGCCCGCCGGGCACATAGCTCCATAATTCTCCCACCATAGACTGGCGGGGCCTTCGAGATGATATGCAGCAAAGGTGACCTTGTCAGCCTCCGCTACCAGCGCGGAACGCAGTTTGTGAGCGATACTACGAAGCCAGTCATCAGCGTCGAGAGGCTCGACGGAGTGGTGGAACGTAGGTGGATGCAATTTGATAAAATCACTGAGTGACACCACGTTAGTCCTCTGATGGTGTGCTGTGTTCTGTTCAATACGCTCCAACAAACGGTTGGTCTCCCGCTTGTTTCTCTCAGCTTCCATCATAACCTCGGCTAGTGAAGGAGGATGAGGCAGATTTTCATTCCTGGCTTCACTGCCTTCGGCCTGCTCTTGAGAAGCAGGGTTAGCGCGCGTGTTGACCATCCTAGGTAAACAAGACAATGATTTAGTCAGGATGATAAAATTCCGACATAGGGTAGAAATGTAAGGAATAACTCAAAATGCAAGATGATCATCCGTATGACATGGTAGATACAGAAACTGCTTCTTTATTCCATCGTCATACACACCATACAGGGTTTAGTACAAGACCAAACAAAGTACTATTACGGTGAAAGAGGATTACATCTCATCGGAGGCATTCCAAGCTCCTATACATTATTTTTCTACACCTCCGGAAGGAGTACAAACTAGGTCATATCCCACGAGTCACGCGGGACGATAGAAGACACAGCTAGTGCGAACTAGTGATACTACCACTAACTCAGACCGATCCGTAGTAGTCCTCGTAGAAGTCACCTCCATAGCCTGGAAGCTCAACATGATCATCCGGAAACAGACGATCTCGCGAAGCTTGTGGACCATAGGGGCTAGGATGAGGCCTTGGACCAACAGACGGTGGCCTGCGGGGACCGCGAGGTGGGGTGATGCCTCCTACATCACGCCAAACCATCACGTCTGGCAGAGCAGATCTCACAGGATAGGGATCGCGCATATCTGAGAATCCAGCTTGCACCGCCGGTGCGAACCGAGTCAAAGTGGCCCAGTGGTCAGCACGGGTATTGAAGAGCTCTAACCTCAAGGCCCGATTTTCACGGTCCTTATCCTCGAGCATCTCAGCAGTGGTGCGAGTCCGTGAATCCTCCTGAGTGGGGTCAGCATAAATAGCCTGGAGATACCCTTGTGCTCCCGGAAGTGATCCCGGCATATACCAGAAATCAGAGTCCCGAAATAGACCAGATCTGACTCGCATAATGGTCATCATAGAGTAGGCGGCGTCCTGCACAGCCATCTCAATGGTAACCCCGAGTCCATAAGAGCAGTGAAGAGGCTCGGTGGATCCAGGATAAGATGGAAATATCCTGACAGTGCAGAGATACTGGCTTTGATTAAAGTCTCGGAATTGCTCTTCGACCGTGTACTCAGGATACCAGCGGTATCCAGCCTCAGTCATTACCCTGACCAACTTGGCAGTATGGCCGGGTACATCTAGGCATCGAGTCAGGCGAACCACTTGATTGAGGTCGCGAGTGGCCATCTGAAAGCACAATCATAATGCAAGGGCATTAGAATTCTAGCGAAATTTCGGCAGCATAACAGCTGTAAATGCTCAAGAAGGATTTTGAGACATTTGACAAAGGATTTCATACACACTCAACATCATCATATCAAAGTTCTGAATCCATTCTAGCAACATAATATGGTAGTAGAACTGAACTAGGCTTGTATCCATCAAACTTATAAGGTACTACTAATTAGTAACACGTGATCCTGATAGAGAGAATAGATCCTAATTCCTTAACCCCCGGTAGAAGAATGGACTGACTCAGATCAGAATGTCATAAGATAAAGGAGTAAAAAGAGCCTTACGTTCCAACCCACAAACAATTCCCCTACATATAACTAAAGAATTTCTAGACTCAACATCGACCAGTTTGGCTTGGAGAACCTACAGGCAGTCCGGCTCTGATGCCAACGCTGTCAGGACCCCGACTCGATGTCACATCGATCTAGCCGGTAACACCTCATATCACTTTGCGACCTCACGCACGGTATCCTCACGGGTGTCGCCTTACCTTTGCCCGGGACCGTTTGCGCCTTTTGGCTCACGTATATGATAGTGTCGCTAGCATCCATATGATAAAGAGCCCGGGCTGACATGACTAGTCGTAAACCCAAAGTGGCACAGACTTACAGGGACAGGCATCCATGACCCAGCTTCGAACGTGTCGGTCATCAGCAAGTGGGTCCGGGCTGTAGCACTGGGCTAGCAGGACTCCGGTAAACCGGGCTGTAGCGGGCTAACAGGACTCCGGTACTCAAAGCGTGACATTTCCCCGAAGGGACAGACACAGGAACGAAGAAGGACACATGCCGGCCAGCCTAGGTGTTCCAGAGCAGTAGCAAGCTACCATGGCTCAGCGGTAACACTAGGAGACATTTCCCGGTAAGAGAGGCTACTAAAGATAAACAACTAGATAGTCGGATCCCACACATACCAAGCATTTCAATCATACACACAATATGCTCGATATGTGCAAATACAACGAAGCATCACAACATGACTCTACGACACAAGTAATTTATTTAAGGCTCAGAGAGTCATACATAACATACACAAAGGTACGGGTCTCACGACCCAACATACAAGTCATACAGTCATACAAACCAGCAGCGGAAGTAACTTGTCTGAGTACAGACAACTAGTAAAATAAAAGAGGCTTGGGAAGCCTAGCTATACTACAAGGTCCTTCACAAGCTCAGGGTCACCACCTGGGTCTTTAGCCTACTCGTTGATGTCAACGTCTACATAGAACCCATCAGAAGGGGTTGCAGCGTCTTCTGTAAAAATGTAAATTATAGCAACATGAGTACAAAGGTACTCAGCAAGACTTACATCAGATCCTACATACATGCTTAGTATCAAGAAGGGTTGGTGGAGTTATTGCAGCAAGCCAGCTTTGACTCTTGGCTAGACTATCCTACGAGACTCCAACTTGAAATGGTTTTGCGCACACGAGTCCACTACTCACCACTTCAATACACTACCGAGGATCCACCTCCGTCTTCCTACGGAAGAGCCATCCTCGGCACTCACACTTATCTTGAGGCTTTTAGTAGTTTCCATTTACTTGTCTATGAACTGTATAGGCAACCAAGTAGTCCTTTACCGCGGACGCGGCTATTCGAATAGATCATGTTAACCCTGCAGGGGTGTACTTCTTCATACACGCTCTCACCACTTACCGTCGTTTACACGACATGTACTAGGCAACCTTCAAGCGGAAGCCCAACGTGGGTGTCGGCCACGACCTACCTAATCACCTAAGCCTCCAGTCCAGGTTTATCGCCTATCCAGGTTCCATCCGCAGGGAGTCCGGCCGAGGTTTCCCATACGGCCCCGAACGATGTGAACAGGGTTCCCGAGATACCTAACGGGTATTCGGTACACCGTGCCACGTACCTACCGCATCACAGCCCACCCCTACGGTCAGCGCTGTCCACGGCCTCCAGTAGGCTACAAACACCAGAAACTACTTGCAACTCCTGGACGGAGAACTAGGGTGAATAAGAAGCCGAGAGGGTCCATTGGTTTCGGGCCCAATGCATGGTAGTAGCTGATTCTTAAATCACACATACAGATCTCAGTGCTTAAGGTCGGCTTCAATGAAACAACCCACCATGTACTCCTACATGGCCTCTCATCGATACCTTTACCAATCGTGTTCACCACACCACTCTCATTACCGACATAAACATTTCACTCTAGCCCATCACCCAGATGAACCAGACCTGACACGACTCTAAGCATAGCAGGCATAGCAAGGTAGGAACAACACATACATATGTCTCAGACAACTCCTACACATGCTAGTGGGTTTCATCTAGTTACTGTGGCAATGACAGGTCATGCAGAGGAAATGGGTTCAACTACCGTAGCACACAGCAGTTTGAAACGCGTTGTCTTAATGCAGTAAAAGAGAGCAGGAGCGAGAACATGGGATTGTATCGATATGATCAAATGGTTGGTTGCTTGCCTGACGGGTCGGTGCACTGGTATTGCTCTTCGTCGGGGTTATCACGGTACTCCTCGGGGGCAGAACCTGCCGCAGAGAGCACCGATACACAAACATTACCAAACAGTATGCAACAATATGATGCATGCATGAGACATGGCAAAATGAGTGTATTGGGCTAATGCAACTAAAACCAGAAGGGTTTGAATAAATTTGAATCAAGGATTCAAATTTCAAATTCAAATATGGCCTTTTAAAGTGCTTTTCCTTGTTCTGCTTAAAACATCAATTTAACTTGTTTGATCATGCATGAAAGTAGTACAGATGGATAGATTGGATTTTTCTGATCATTTTTCATATATAATTTGTCCAATTTGGACTTACAGAATAAAAGTTATGAATTTTTAAAGTTTAAATAATATTCTGGAATTTCCTGATTTAAATTAAATCCAGAAAATCAATTACTGCGTCAGCCTGACGTCGGTGTGATGTCAGCAGGTCAACGGAACAGGTCTGGGTCAAACCTGACAGTGGGTCCCGCATGTCAGGGTGATTATTTTAATTAAAATTTAATTAAAACTAATCCTGTTTAATTAACAGGGCTGGGCCCCACCTGTCATTGACTCAGGGGAGTCAACCAGGGCCCACCCGTGGTCAAAGTCAAAGCCAGCGACGCCGGCGTTTAGCCGCCGGCGAGCCCGACGCGGCAGAGGGAGTGGTTTTGGCCATTTCGGCCACCAAATGGGCCGCGGAGACCACCGGAGGGGAGCTGAGGACAAACCGCAGCTCTTGGCGGAGTCCGTTGAGGTCGGGGTGGCCGGAGTTGGCGCCGGCGACGACTTTGGCGGCCACCGGGGCTCGGTCGGAGGTGAACTTGGCGCTAGAGGGGTCGGTGAGGCTCGTGGAGTAGCTAGCTAGGTGTTGCGGGACTCGGTGAGTAAGATGGACACCATCTTGTGGCCGGAGTGTGGCCGGAAGCACGTCGGCGACGAGGTCCGCGGCGGTGCGGGCGTGTGATCCTCGTGCGGTGGCTACACGGCTCAGGAATGAGAGAGAGAGGGTCGGAGGAGTAGCTAGGCTCACAGCGCTCCCGTAGAGGCCACCGGTGAGGTCGGGGACGAGCTGAGGCGGCGACGGCGTTGAAGGGGATCTCCGGCGACGGTGAGCTCGGGCGAGGTCGGTGCGGTGGTCTCGGGCCGCACGAGCACACGGGGCTCGGCTAGCTCGATGAAGTGGACGGCGGCGGAGCTCCTGGACACGGTGGCACGGCGTGGGGTGGACGGAGGGCGTGGCTACGGCGAGGGGGTGGCGGCGATGGCGTCGGCCATGGCTGGGGCGTGCGAGGGGGGAGGAGCTGGAGAGGAGAGGGGGTGTCTGGGGGTTCGGGGGAGAGAGAGAGGCCGATCCACAGCGTTAGCCGGGCGAGGGAGGCGGCGAGGTGGCGAGCAGCTGCGTGGCGAGCTGCGGTGCCGCCGCCGAGCACCTTGGCTGCCTGCCTGGCGAGCCAAGCAGCTCGCTGGAGCGGTGGCCGGGCTGGGCCGGCCAGGTGGGCTGGCTGGTGGGCCTGCGGTGGCGCCAGGTAAGTTTTCCCCTTTTTTTCTGTTTCTGTTTTTTTTAATATATCTGCAACTTTGTTGAATTTAATAAAATACCTAGGCAACTTCAAAAATCACCAAATTACTCCTGGTCCATAGTTGGATTATTCCCAACATGAAACATTTTAGTTTGGAGATATTTGAGCATTTAAATATTTTATATAATTTTAAATGCCCAAATTCAAATATTTATGATTTAATTCAAAAACCCTAAAATGGCCTAGGAAAATGTGCACCACTTTTGGCAGAGGTTCTGAACCAAGACAAAAATGATGGGCATTTTAGAAGGGCATTTCAGGTTCATTGAAAAAGTTTTTAGTAACCCTAGTTGGTTTCAGAGGGGACTGGGGGTTCTGTCATCCCCATTTCAAGTTTCTGATGAAAAAGTAAACATGATGCAACACTCTAATGCATGGCTAACTAGGATGTGACAGAAGAACTCAACAACTTCGAGTACAACAAGGTGTGGAGATTGGTGCCAAGGCCATCGGGGAACCACAACGTCATTGAAACCAAGTGGATCTTCAAGAACAAGCAAGATTCTCATGGGAACATCATTCGCAACAAGGCAAGATTGGTAGCGCAAGGCTACTCCCAAGTCGAGGGTATCGACTACGGTGAAACCTTTGCTCCCGTTGCTCGTCTTGAATCCATACGTTTGTTGATTGCTTATGCTTCCCATCACAACTTTAAGTTGCAACAAATGGATGTGAAAAGTGCTTTTCTTAATGGTCCTATTAATGAGTTGGTTTATGTCAAGCAACTCCCCGGGTTCAAGGATCCTTACTTCCCGGATCATGTGTATCAACTCGATAAGGCACTCTATGGCCTTAAACAAGCCCCACATGCGTGGTATGACCACCTTACCGAGTTGCTACAAGATCGTGGATTTGATGTTGGGCAAATCAATCCCACTCTTTTTACTAAGAAGGTCAAAGGGGAGTTGTTTGTGTGCCCACTATATGTTGATGACACTATCTTTGGTTCCCCTAACAAAGCTTTCATTGAAGAATTTGCCGCTCTCATGACCTCTAAGTTCAAGATGTCTTCGATGGGAGAGTTGAAGTTCTTCCTTGTTTTTGATATCAAACAAAGAAGATAAGGTACCATGATCAACCAAGCCAAATACACTCAAGACATGCTTAAGAGATTCAAGCTAAGTGATGTCAAGCCGGCTTCTTCTCCAATGACTACCAAGTGCCAACTTGGCATTGATCCCAATGGTAAAGCGGTGGATCAAAAGGTATATTGCTCTATGATTGGATCCTTGCTTTACCTTTGTGCATCTAGACCGGATATCATGTTGAGTGTGGGTATGTGTGCACGGTTTCAAGCCGCACCAAAGGAAAGCCATTTTTTGGCGGTCAAGCGAATCTTTCGATATTTGGCTCATACCCCAAACTTTGGCCTTTGGTACCCAAGAGGAGCAAACTTCAAGCTTGAAGGATTCACGGATTCTATTGGGAGGGAGACAAGGTGGATAGGAAGTCCACTTCCGGAGGATGCCAATTCCTTGGTTGCTCTTTGGTAACTCCCCTGGCCATCAGGTCAGGTTTGAAAGCTTAAACTACACGGCCGACATCCGCGGGGACTTGATCTTCGACGGATTCGAGCCACGACCAGGCGCGCCGCACTGTCTCGATGGGCATGATCTAGCTCTGCCGCCGGACAGCGACCAGAGCGCCGCTCAGGTGTTCACTCCGACCATTAGTTTGGAGCCGACTGTGCTAGCCAGGGATGGACGGTTGGACGCCGCCCCAGGAGCCGTAATCTCTTCGGCGATAGAGCCGAATACCAGCCAAGTCCTTTGCAAGGCCGGTAACTCCAAGGTGCCGGACTCCATTCCGGACTCTGAATATTCCGCACCCCTTTCGATCGAACCCGATCGGGCTGCGATCATGGAGTTCACCACCGTGGACGTCTTTCAGCACTCGCCCTTTGGCGATATCCTAAATTCGCTAAAGTCTCTCTCTTTGTCGAAAGAACCCCGGCCGGACTACGGTCGGGGTGGTTGGGATGTGGACGACGAAGTTCGAATCCCACCTACCACCCACTTGATAGTGTCGACGATCTAACCGACATGCTCGATTTCGACTCCGAAGATATCGACGGTATGGACGCCGATAAAGGAGACAATCAAGAACCAACACCTATAGGGCGCCGGAAAGCCACCTCATCATACGATGTATGCGTGGTGGACACATACAACAGAAACGACAACGAGGACCAAAAGGATGCGGCCAGGGATCGCTCCCCCGAAAAACAATCAAAGTGGCGGCGTAAGTGTAAGGCCAAGCCCCACCTCGACGAAGACCCAGCCATAGAGCAGGGTGACTCAACGGACGATGAACATGCCGTCGAGCATCCATCCAAACAGGGCGGACAATCCGAACAACCAAACCCCGGGAAAGATAATAGCCCGGACGACCTCACACCAGACAAATTGCTGGAACATCAGAACCTCCACCAAAGGCTCGTCGCCACTGCACGTAGCCTGAGAAAGTAGAAGCGGAGGCTCAAGACAGCGGAAGATGCACTCAGGATCAGATGGGGCAAAGTACTCAACACCGCACACAAGTACGGCAGTAGTCGCCACACAAAGAGCTATCCGAAGCGGAAACTACTACCGGAATTTGACGAAGAAGCCATAAAGCCCCCATAGTCAAAAAATAAGGAAGCCACAAGGTCGGATAGACGACCCTACGATCAATCTCACGCATGAAAGGACGCCGCACTCAATATGGCGCGCGATCCGTCCAAGAATTCGCATCAGAAAACTGGCCCAACCAGATCCATCTATAGGCCAAGAAAGCAAGCTCCAGTGAGTTCTGCAACGCAAAAAATACCCGAACATCGCGGGACGCCTAAATACAGGGGCCCCGCACACCCCCAATGTTTTATCGATGAGGTGCTGGACCATGAATTCCCAGCCGGATTCAAGCCAGTGAACATAGAAGCATACGACGGAACAACACACCCTGGAGTCTGGATCGAGGTCTACATCCTCCACATACACATGGCCAGAGGAGACGACCTCCACGCCATAAAATACTTACCCCTTAAGCTCAAAGGGCCAGCCCGGCATTGGCTTAAAAGCCTTCTAGAAAACACCATGGGAAGTTGGGAAGTGCTTGAGGATGCTTTCCGGGCAAATTTTCAAGGGACCTATGTCCGGCCCCTGGATGCAGATGATCTGAGTCATATAACTCAGCAGCCCGGAGAGTCAGCCCGGAAGCTCTGGAACAGATTCCTTATCAAAAAGAATCAGATAGTCGACTGTCCGGACGCAGAGGCCCTAGCGGCTTTCAAACATAGCGTCTGAGACGAATGGCTCGCCAGACACCTCAGCCAAGAAAAGCCGCGAACAATGGCCGCGTTAACAAGCCTCATGACCCGCTTCTATGCAGGAGAGGATAGCTGGTTGGAAAGAAGCAGCAACAGCGACCCGAATACGTCCGAACCCAGAGATGGGAACGGGAAGCCGCGCGGTAACAAAGAACCACGCCGGATAAAGGACAACAGCCCGATGAGCACGGTAGTAAACGCCGGATTCAAAAGCTCTCGGCAAAATCAGAAAAAGCCGCCCCCCAAAGACGATAGGGACGAGCTATCCAACCTCAACAAAATTTTGGACAAAACATGTCAAATCCACAGCACTCCGGGAAGACCTGCAAACCATACCCACAGAGATTGTTGGGTCTTTAAGCAGTCCGGCAAGCTCAACGCCGAACACAAGGGGCTCAACACACCAAGCGAAGATGATGATGCACCCACGAGCAGAACACCGGAGAACAAAAGAAGTTCCCACAAGAAGTCAAGACGGTAAATATACTTCATGTGACAAAAGGGAAGAGCAGAACGGCACCTACGAAGACACGCGCCGTACAGCCAGCCCCGGAGGAGAAACCCCACTGGTTGTTACAACCAATCACCTTCGATCATCAGGATTACTCCAGAGGAGACCAGAACGCAGGCTGGACTGCCTTGGTCGTAAATCCAATTATTAACGGACTCCAATTTACAAAAGCCCTTATGGACGGCGGCAGCGACTTGAACCTGTTATATCAGGACACAGTCCGCAAACTCGGGATAAACCCAGTTGTAATCCACCTCGGCAACACTTCCTTTCAAGGAGTAACGCCAGGTTCGGATACCCCAAATATGGGTTCCCTTACGTTAGAAGTCACGTTCGGATCACCCGACAACTTCCGAAGCGAAAAGCTAACATTCCACATCGCCCCATTCGTAAGTCGCTATCAAGCGCTACTAGGACGCGAAGCTTTCGCCCGCTTTAACGCAATACCGCACTACGCACCTTACACTCAAAATGCCCGGCCCAAAGGGCATCATTTCATTACAAGGGAACATAAATTGACCCCCAAAGTACGGGTAGGGGTGCCGCTGCCTAGACAGCCGCCCTACTATCCCGGACACGGCTCGACGATTCCGGCGTCAACATGCTTAATAGCCGCATACCCTCGTGCAAGGGGCTCCGTGTGCTCACGCCCGGAGACAATATGGCCCAACTCTTGCTCCAACTATATTTTATTTATTTCGATATATATTTTTCGCACGCTTATTTTTTACTAAGTTCCTCTCTTTCGCAGACGAACATCGTGCTACGCCCGTCCGGGATACGGCACAATGGAGACACATGCGCAGACGTGCAGCAGGGACCCGTTTCAAGGATTCTTTTTAGATTAAGACCCTGCGTAAACCTTTTTGACTGTCTCTTGTTGATATCATCCCCCGGTTTTCTCTATAGCCGAGGAGGAGGCTGGCGTTTTGGCATGTGGCCACCCTAGAATTTTTGCACGTACCTGGACACTAGGGGCTTTCTTACCAAGGGCTCTATTTCGGCCCGTCTTCATAAAGACTGAATACCTTAGGGAGTGTTCGGCGTCGCGAGTTTGGCCCTATATGCATCAGCTCTGAATCATGTCTTTGGTCAAATGTTGGGTTTGCCCGGCTCCTGTGTTTTGCTGCCTTACGTTCCGTTATATCGGCTAACACGGCACCAGGAGAACTACTGCGATTGTGCCCCGGTTCGTCCAGGTGAGCACCTGAGTAGAGAAAGCCAAAAACTGACTGTCATGATATAGCGAGAGACTGGTCAACCACTCGATGACTTTTGGAATCTTTCGGATTCCCCCGCATTAACGAAGGGCCGCTTCCCGGTCAGGCACACTCACGCCCCGAATTCAGGCGAGCGCGGTGCCCCTAGGGGCTATTCAGTAGCCCCACTGTCAAACTCCTATGGCTAAGTGAAAGTGATAAAGCATTATAGTCCAGTTGCCTAGTTCGCCGCGCCATCACCTCCTTTGTAGGACCAAGACGTTGGATTAAGTGTGGAAAGGCGCCTTTTTGCGAACACCCCCGTATTCTATGCGTGGGGGCTGAAGCCAACGACTGCCATCTTTCAGGTTATATACACATATATACATTAAACGGCCGCACAAGAGGCACTATGATTCTTGCAAGCACAAGTATAAAAAGCTTTTTTCATAAAAACAAAATTCGTTTGACAAATAGTATCAGCTATTCGAACACAACATCCTTCGAGCACTGCGACTCTATTATACGAGCGCCAGGAAGAACTACCTCAAAATAGTGCTTGGCAGGTACTCGGCTTTCGTCCGAATCCTGGGACGCAACAACACTGGCCTTCATATCTGCCCAGTATGTTTTGACACGGGCAAGAGCCATCTATGCGCCCTCTATGCATGCCGACCTCTTCATCGCATCAGCATGCGGCACCGAACGAAGGAACTGCTGCACCAAGCCAAAATAACTCTTCGGCTCCGGCTTCTCCGGCCACAGACGACTCGCAACATACCTCATGGCGAGTCCGGATAATCTGTTCAGCTCCGCCCAGGCGGCTAAATGGTCGGACACTGACAGTGGGCATTCTGGATTGTGGTACTGCGACCAAAAAAGCTCTTCCAACTCATGGTCACCTCGGCTGCGGAAGTGTTCGGTCGCGTCCGCCGCACTTGCGGCCAAATCCAGATAAGCATTTTCCGCACTCCGCTGCCGGTCTAATGGAACATACTTGGGGTCTCCGAACTTCATCCGCAGCATATAAGGCTTTCCAGCCGTGATATCTCCGGCCTGACGCAGCTCCTCTTTCATCGCTCTCATCGCTCCTCTTTCAAGGTCGTTCTGAGCCGCCTTACCTGCTTGTTCAAGAAATTTACAGCGGTCGGTAGCATCCTTCAATTTTTTAGCAATCTCGGCTATTTCCTTCTTGCTCTGGCAGTGAGCAGCCTATTCGGCTCTTAGCTCTTTAGCCGCTTTAACGGCAACTGCATCACTTTTCCTTGCTTGCTCCTTGGCTCGGGCCAGTTCCGCCCGAAGGTTCTCCATGGCAGCAGCACCATCTACATAAAATATATATATAAGGCCCGAGCATCAAGCTCCTATTACTGGGTGTCTTTTGAACATACCTTGAGCCTCGCCTAGCCGCTTATTTACAAGCGCGATGTCGGCATCTGCTACGTCAAGCTGTCGCTTCAGTTCGGCAGATTCATCAGCCCGGCTAGCCACCGAACACCTCGCCACCTTCATAGAATAGGCGACATGTTATACCTGGGGTTATGATCCTCTGTGCGCCGTCACTCGTGACAACACACACAGTCTCAGGGGCTACTATTCATACAGGGCACATTTAATATGCGGCTCTACCAAAAGGTACACCTTTTTTACATACCTCAAAGCCTGTTAGTAAACTCCTGGCAGCCTCGTACAATCCGCTTTCCGCGGATGAAATCCTTTCAATCACCGTATCCATCAACGTACGATGTTCTTCTGAGATGGACGCCCTACCAAGTAGATCCTTCAGCCCCTCCACCGGCGCGCGAGAGGGTGCCGGACTAGTCTGACGACCTTTTCCAGGGTCCGGACTTGAAAAAACCCTCCGGGACGATACCTCGAGGTCGCTAGCCTCGTGAGATGGTGGAACAAGGGGAGGCGTTTCGATCTCTATCATCTCTGGACGAAGATCCCCTGAAGATGAGCTTTGCTAAGAAGGGTTGAGATCCGAACTATAAAATAATGTTTCAGTTATTTTCCTCAGGAATAAAACGTGAGTGTGATTCATTATGGAACCCCTCCCTTCACTTACGCCTCGTGAGAGAGCGGGTCCCCTTTAGGGGGCGATTCGGCTAGGGCGTTCTCCGGTGCCAAACCCTCTGACGAAGATTCCTTTCCCCGTTTTGAGGTTATCACCTCTGGGTCTTCAGAGGCAGTCCTTTTCTTTCCCTGGTCGGGAGAATTTTCGATTCTTCCCTTCCTAATGACCTCCTTCATGGAGGCGGTAGCTCCTTGGGTCCCCTCTTCGCCTTCCGCCAACGGCGCGACCTCCAGCATCCTGGTCAGCATGGGATTCGGCACGGTCTTGGGCAGGGGGGCTGGACACCTGATAAGCTTTGCCTTCGCCATCCACTCCTGTTCAAAGGACAACTCTGCTAAAGGGTAGATTTGATAAAAATATGGAGGGTGTATCCAAATACGGGGCTACTTACTTTAGCATCCGGGCGATTACAGCTCAGACCTGCGTCCTCGGACAAATCCGGACACCTTGCTTGTGATCCGAATAACAATTTGTACATCTCCATGGGTGTCATTCCCATGAAATGTTGTAGGACTCATGGTCCCTCCGGATTAAACTCCCACACGCGGAGAGGTCGACGTTTGCAGGGCAGTGTGCGGCGAATCACCATGACTTGCGCCACTACAGTCAAATTGATATCTCTATCTAGAAGATCTCGAATACGGCCCTGCAGCAGGGGCACGTCTTTGGGCGGCCCCCAGATAAGTCCTTCGTTAACCCATGATGCCAGCCATGGTGGGGGGCCTGAGCGAAACGTAGGTGGTGCCACCCATGTGGTAAGCCTAGGGGCTGTGATGTAAAACCAGTCCCGTTGCCATAAGCCGAGCTCCTCTTGAAAGGAGCCTTCGTGCCATGGAGCGTCGTCCATCTTTCTTATTATAGCCCCTCCGCACTCAGCGTGCTGCCCCTCGATCATTTTCGGTTCCACTTTGAAAGTTTTTAGCCACAATCCGAAGTGAGGGGTGATATGGAGGAAGGCCTCACACATGACAATGAATGATGAGATCTGGAGGATGGACTCCGGAGCTAGGTCATGGAACTCCAGCCCGTAGTAATACATAAGCCCCCTCACAAAGGGATCGATCGGGAAGCCTAGCCCCCGAAGGAAGTGAGATGTGAACACCACGCTTTCATCGGGCTGGGGAGCAGGAACCGCTTGCCCTTGAGTAGGCAGTCTATGCGAGATTTCGCTGGTTAGATACCTGGCATCTCTTAGCTTTCGCACATCTTCTTCTGTAACGGAGGAAGGCATCCACCGGCCTTGTAGGTCGGAGCCGTACATCTTTGAAGGTCCGAAGCGCCTAAAACTAGAGCTTTGGGTGTTGGAACTCGAAGCGAGGGGCGGATTTGATTGGTTTGAGAAGAAGGGAGCCAGGCCTTGGTTCCTTTATAAAGGAGGTGAATACCAAGAGCCCTCCCCGTAACCGTTTGAGACTCGCTTTCAGTTAGGGAGTCATACCCAAGTCACGGTTGGGTTACCCACACCCGTATTGATGAGAATCCCGGAATAAGGGGACACGATCTCTGCTTTGACGAGACGTGTCAAGGAAACCGCCTCGCTAAATGCGCCGAGGTGGAATAATAAAATGAATAAAAGCCTGGCCGTGGCATGATTTCACGCCGCGGAATACGTCAGCAGATCCGATTGATACAAATATTATTCTCTCTACGATCGAATGTGGAACTTATTTTGCAGAGCCGGACACTACCCTGGTGTTCAACATCTTCTACGGAATATTCGGAGGAGGAACCCGCCTTGCAATGCCGAAGACAACTTGTGCGCCGTCCTCGTCGTCATTGAAGCCTGGTTCAGCGGCTACTGAGGGAGTCCTGGATTAGGGGGTGTCCGGATGGCCGGACTAAGACCTTTGGCCGGACTCCCGGACTATGAAGATACAAGATTGAAGACTCCGTCCCGTGTCCGGATGGGACTTTCCTTGGCGTGGAAGGCAAGCTTGGCGATACGATATGAAGATGTCCTCCCATTGTAACTGACTCTGTGTAACCCTAGCCCTCTCCGGTGTCTATATAAACCGGAGAGTTTTAGTCCGTAGGACGAACAACAATCATACCATGGGCTAGCTTCTAGGGTTTAGCCACTCTGATCTCGTGGTAGATCTACTCTTGTACTACCCATATCATCAATATTAATCAAGCAGGAGTAGGGTTTTACCTCCATCGAGAGGGCCCGAACCTGGGTAAAAACATCGTGTCCCTTGTCTCCTGTTACCATCCGCCTAGACGCACAGTTCGGGACCCCCTACCCGAGATCCGCCGGTTTTGACACCGACAGTCTTCCAAGAAGCAAAGTTGTGTGTCTCTCTCGTCCACCGAAGCAGAATATGTGGCGGCCGGTAGTTGTTGTGCACAACTCTTATGGATGAGGCAAACTTTAAAGGAATACGGTGTCATTTGTGACAAAGTGCCTCTTTGGTGTGACAATGAAAGTGCCATCAAGATTTCGCTCAACCCGGTGCAACATTTCAAGACGAAGCATATTGAGATTCGGTATCACTTCATCCAGGATCACATTAGGCGAGGGGAGATCGAGCTCAAGTATGTCAACACTCATGATAACCTTGCAGATATTTTCACGAAGCCCTTGGATGAAGCAAGATTTCGCGAGTTAAGGCATGAGCTAAATATCATTGATTCAAGCAATGTGACTTGAGCCCGTGCACACCCCTCCTCACTCTACTTGTTGTCTAGTCTAGATGTAGGCATGGACATAGACGGAGTTTTCTTCTCTTAATGAACTCTCCCTCCCCCCATTATGCATAAATTGATCTAGTCTTTCAGTTTAACCATATTTTTATGGTACTAGTGCTTCAAGGACGAGTTTTGGTCATGGGTCCAAGGTTAAAATCTTCGCGACGCCATACCTCTTGACTCAAACATAGGTGGCCTCGGCCACCGCCCTCTCTTGAAGAGGTGTGTTCTGGTCCGTTGTTAGTGTGTTTGTTGCCTTGTTGGTCTTTCCTCCTTTTTGGCTGTGTTTTTCCGTTCCTTTTTGAGCTTAAGCCGTGTGTCTAGAGGCCTGTTGGTTGCTGAGCGGTACTACCGCTGGTGGTGTGCGGTACTGCCGCTCTAAGCGGTACTACCACCCACCAGCGCGGTACTACTGCTGCGAGGCGGGGGCAGGGGGTTATATCGGGGGCAGGGGAGTTTTCTTATCCCCCATACCCATTCGCTCGCCCCCACGCTCCTTTCGTCTCTCCAGCAACCGGCGCCGCGGGAGGGCTCCGGCGGATCTCCCTCTCCGGGGCGCTCCTTTCCATTTCCTTCGGTGGAGACGATCCCCACCTTGTCCTCTTGCCATGGATGTCGGTATTGCCCCTGTTCCCTCTCTCTTCTTGTCTAGATTTCCTATCTAGCATCTTAGGGGAAATAGTAGTTGCATCTCTAGATTTTTGGCCAAATCTAGGCTTGAGTAGGATGGAGAAGGCATCTAGGCAGTTTGGATTGGTGTTTGGTAGGAGTATTTTTGAATTTGGTAGGACGGTAGTGCCGGATCTGACCACGGCAGTAGGAAACTGTTGTTTCATATCTCGAGCGGTACTACCGCTCCCTCTAGAGCGGTACTACCGCTTGGAGCGGTACTGCCGCTAACAGGTCATGGTACTACCGCTCTCTACCAGGTTCCACGATACTTTTACTAATCAGTGATCCTTTTTGGTTGTGTTTGGTGGCTTATGCTCGTTCTTTCTGGTTGTTTGCGTGTTCTTGTGTGTGGTTCCAGGTGATGAGCTTCCTGAGCATCAGGCTCAGCATGTCAACCCCGGTCATGCCACGTCCAAGCGGTACCGCACAACTGAGTCTGCAGGAGGTTCCTCAAGTGCTCCTCCTCCATCCCAACTCCAGAAGAAGCCTGGTGTCAAGCCGAAGCAATCTGGCAAAACTGTGCCAGAAATGCAAGCCAAGGAGTTCTGGGCAAGATGTCGCCGCAACCCCTATGAGGCAGACCAAGATCCCACTTTGGTCAACCGTCCGTTCTGGAACAGGTTTCAGTTTGCCATCTTCTTTGATGTACTCAAGGCCAAGAAGAACATCTTTGTTAACGTGCACTCCATCGACACCGACCATATGGAGAAGGATCCTGAATACTTTGGTGCAGCTCTTCAGATGTGCACTCAACTGAACATTCTTGGTGTCATGCAATTCAACAAAGATTATGATGCTGATATTGTGGCCCAATTCTATGCCACGGTTCATCTCGGGACTGATGAGGACATGACACTGACTTGGATTACCAATGGCAAGTTGCTTTCAGTCAAGTGGAAGGCGTTCATGGAATTGAATGGGGTGGAAGATCAAGGGCTTGTGTCTCCTGTCGGCTTTCGCCCACACCGCAACACCACCTCCACTCACAAGCAAGCTCTATGGCCCTACTGCACTTTGAAGATCAACCCTGAGACGAAGAAGGAAACATATGAGTTGCCTGCCTTTCTGGACATTCTTCACCGTGTCTTTCATGAGACTCTTTTCCCTCGCATCGGGAATCTGGATATGGTTCATTCTTATCTCGTGGACATGCTTCTTTTCTGCCAGCATGAGAAGGAACAAAACACCGGAGAGTCCCTGGATATATCCCATGTTATGTGGTCTGAGCTTTTATCTGCTATCTCCGAGCGCAAGTGCCCGATTTATGGTCCGTTCATCATGTTGCTTATTGAGAAGGCCTGGGATCGTGTCTATCCCAAGGTGATGCTAGAGACCGGAGAGTTGGTTTCTCACGACGTCAAGCGTCTGAGGAAGAAGGAAAACTGGGGCTCTCAGGTCCCTAAATCTGGAGGTCCTTCATCTGCTACTGCCATGGAGACCGAGGAGGAGGCTGAGGCTGGGGCTGAGGATGATGATGACTATGTGCCTTCTGCGGCAGAGCCCTCTTGGGCAAAGAAGCTCAAGCTCAAGATGAAGAAGCTGTTCTGCATGGAGGCTCATGGTCAGTACATGACTCATGTGGGTGAGAAGAAGGCCCATAGTCGTCACAAGGAGATCATGCGTCAGTTGGGCGCCACAGTTAACAGTGGATCTGAGGACCAGCTTATTGAGGAGGAGGAGTGGATTCAGCAGCACTGCCCGTGGACCGACTCTGATGCCGAGAACTTCCCGACCGACGATGGTGGCACAGACGATCTCGCTGAGACCTGATATTTGAGTCCCTCTCTTGCTATCACCTGGAGCTGTAGCAACACTCCCTCTCCTTTTTGGTGTCTCGATGCCAAAGGGGGAGAGAGTTTAGGGATTTGTGTTGTGTCTTCCGTCTTCAGTGTTTTCTCGCAGTTTGCCTTGTTTGGTTTGTGTCTGGTTTGTGTCAGTGAGAGCTAAGTTCCAGTCATATGGTGTGAGACATATGCTACCTTATCTTTCGAGTATCATTATCTATGTCTATCTAGCTTATGAGTTGCATGCTTATCCTGTTATCTATGTTGCTCTCATATATCTGTGCCATGCAGTCCAAAGCACTTATCTAGACAGCACACATCCAGGGGGGAGCCCTTCTACATTTTAGGACGGTGGGGCTTTGCGCCTATCCTATATCTTTCCTGTTTGTGCAAATCCCGTATTGTCATCAATCCACCAAAAAGGGGGAGATTGTAAGGGCATATTTATCCCCAAGATGTTTTGATGATTCATGACAATGCTTTTGCGGACTAATCGTGTGCGTTGAGTTCTTTCAGAGATTCATCCTTTGGCACGAGACGATTTCTTCCCCTCGGTGTTTTATTCAAGACGGTGTAGCTCCTTCGTTTCTCTGCTGGTGGTCTAGTTTCGTAGGAGTCACCGTACTATCAAGAGGGGATCCGCTTTGGTAAGGCTAGGGTGGAATCAACACGTACACATCCTTATCACACCCGATGCTTCTTTCCGCTTCATCGGAGCTATCTTTCCTAAACTGTGCCTGCCTGTCCTGTCCCAGCGGTAGTACCGCGGTCCTCAGCGGTAGTACCGCCAAAGCACGTCAAGCGGTAGTACCGCTCCCCGAGTGGTAGAACCGCTTGCGAACTTCGGTCGTAGTACCGCAGTGGTTCCGGGCTACTACCGCCTAGATTCTCGACCGCTGTTTTTCGTGTCGGGTTTTACGGTACTAGTAGCGGCAGTAGTGGCGGTAGTACCGCTCCAAGCGGTAGTACCGCCAATACTTCCGTGGTAGTACCGCTCTGGGGCCAGGACCCTGCATCCCTCGTCAGCGCGGCAGTACCGTTGGGAGGGAGCGGTAGTACCGCTTATCGGCGGTAGTACCGCCCTGCCCAAGCGGTAGTACCGCTCTGTGCATGGCTGTTTGGGGGCTAACAGTTGGATTGTTTCCCCCACTATATAAAGGTGTCTTCTTCCCCAAAGTTGACTTACCTCTTCCCGCAAAAGCTCCATTTTTGCTCCAAGCTCCATTTTCGCCCGATCTCTCTCCCTAGCCAATCAAACTTGTTGATTTGCTCGGGATTGGTTGAGAAGGCCCCGATCTACACTTCCACCAAGAGATATTTGATTCCCCCCACTAATCCCTAGCGGATCTTGTTACTCTTGGGTGTTTGAGAACCCTAGATGGTTGAGGTCACCTCAAAGCCATACTCCATTGTGGTGAAGCTTCATGGTGTTGTTGGGAGCCTCCAAGTGTTGTGGAGATAGCCCCAACCTTGTTTGTAAAGGTTCGGTCGCCGCCTTCAAGGGCACCAATAGTGGAATCACGGCATCTCGCATTGTGTGAGGGCGTGAGGAGATTACGGTGGCCCTAGTGGCTTCTTTTGGAGCATTGTGCCTCCACACCGCTCTAACGGAGACATACTTCCCCTTAAAAGGAAGGAACTTCGGTAACACATCCTCGTCTTCACCGGCTCCACTCTTGGTTATTTCGTGCCTTTACTTTTGCAAGTTTACTTGTGTTGTATCTATTGCTTGCTTGTGTGCTAGTTGTCATTGCATCTTATAGGTTGTCCACTTAGTTGCATATATAGACAACCTACTTTGTCGCACGGTTTAAATTGTTAAAGAAAAGCTTAAAAATTGTTAGTTGCCTATTCACCCCCCCCCCCTCTAGACAACCATATTGATCCTTTCAACACTAATGGCACTGTCGCGTGGCTTGCGGCTTGTGTGGCGCATGCTGAGGCTGATCCTACAACTGAACCATGACATTTTCGAGCAGCACTTGGCATTCCACATTGGCGTGCTACGATGGAGCAGGAGATCTGTGCTCTTCGAAGAAACAATACTTGGCGTCTCATTCCACCTCCATCTGGTGTCAATGTCATTGACTCTAAATGGGTATTCAAGGTGAAGAAGCATGCTGATGGCTCCATTGAGAGGTACAAGGCACGCCTGGTTTCCAAGGGATTCAAGCAACGGTATGGCATTGATTATGAAGACACATTCAGTCTTGTTATTAAACCAACTACTATTCGTGTTCTTCTCTCCTTGGTTGTTACTCGTGGATGGTCGCTTTGACAGCTTGACGTTCAGAATGCCTTCCTTCATGGAGTTCTGGAAGAAGAGGTTTATATGCGTCAGCCACCAGGTTTTGTTGATCCTGCTCAGCCACATCATTTGTGTCGCCTTGTCAAGGCTCTCTACGGTTTGAAGCAGGCCCCGCGTGCATGGCATGCCCGTCTTGGCGCTGCTCTTCGTGCACATGGGGTTGTGCCTTCTACAGCGGACATGTCTCTGTTTATTCTTCAGCGACCTGACTATGTAGGTTCTGGTCTATGTTGATGACATCATTCTTGTCAGTTCGTCTGCTACTGCTACGGATCGGCTTGTGTCCTCTCTTGGCGCTGAGTTTCCTGTTAAGGATCTTGGGAGACTGCATTATTTTCTGGGCCTAGAGGTTCTTCATTCTGATGGTGGCTTGACTCTTACTCAGAAGAAGTACTCTCAGGATCTCCTGCGTCGTGCAGGTATTTTGCAGTGCAAGACTGCTACGACTCCCATGTCTGCGACAGACAAACTGACAACTCTTGCTGGTGACTTGCTCTCTCCTCAGGATGCCACTGAGTACCGCAGCATTGTGGGTGGACTGCAATACTTGCTCATTACTCGGCCAGACATATCATTCGCAGTTAACCGTGTGTGCCAGTACCTTCATGCACCTCGTGATTCTCACTGGTCAGCTGTTAAGTGCATCTTGTGCTATATTCGTCACACTGGTTCCTATGGACTCCATCTTCAGCCTGCACGTTCTGGACTGATCTCAGCATTTTCTGATGCCGACTGGGCTGGTAGTCCGGATGATCGGTGATCCACGGGGGGATATGATGTGCTCTTTGGACCTAACTTGATCGCCTGGCAAGCTCGCAAGCAAGCTACAGTGTCTCGGAGTAGTACCGAAGCTGAGTACAAAGCCATTGCTAATGCCACAGCTGAGATCATGTGGGTACAGTCATTTCTTCGAGAGTTGAAGGTCTCCCCAACTCAGCCACCTGTTTTTTGGTGTGATAACATCCAATCCAGTATTTCATGCCCGAACGAAGCACATCAAAGTTGACTATCATTTTGTGAGGGAACGTATTGCTCAGAAGCTCCTTTAGATTAAGTTTGTTTCTTCTAAGGATCAGCTTGCTGATATTTTCACTAAACCCTTGCCCTTGCCTTCTTTTGAAGGATGTCATCACAATCTTAACCTCCTGGGTGTTTCAGGACATAGTTAAGATTGAGGGAGGGTGTTAGACTAAGTATATATTAGATATACGTGTTGTAACATAAGCTGTATTTGTACGGTTCCCTCTTATAAATATATGACAGCCGTACCCACCAAGGGTATCGAGCATTGTTCCAAACCCTAATCTGTCTAACATAAGCTGAGGTTCAGTTTACTATGATGGATTGTCTTCAGGACGCACATTATCGCAGGAGGGTGTCAACGTCGGGCCATTGCTGGGAAACTTGCGGGAGACGCAGTGCAGGCCTGTCCCTCAAAGGGCCCCCTCCAGCGGTGAAGGGTCATGCCGCTGGTTCCTATCGCGGCCTTCATGCCGGACGTGGAGCCGCCGGCAGTTTTAGCGTTGCCCACGAGTCAAAATCACAAAGTTGCCAATAATGGCGATATCCCATTACAGTTGATCACAAATTCTAGTCTAGGACTGTTCTGCATGAACATCGCACCCCCGTTCATTTTTTAAAGACGATGTGAGCCATTTACCGGGTGACTTGCATTGGTGGTGCTCCTACCCTAACACAAGTCTTCCTTGGCCGCCCCTGTCTTGATTGTATGGCACGATGCTTTGTTCTCCTGCCTCCGCCATGGCAAACTCCTCCAAAACCTAGCTATGAGGCCAACCAACAATGAACGCATCCTTCCTCAGCTTCAGCCCAAGTGAAGGGTTGATGGTCTTCAATGTTCCCATGCACCAAGCTCCGATGCATCTAAGCTGCAGGATGCGAGGCAATTTGGGTTCCCATGGGGGCCTAGGGCTCCACGCCGCTGCTCCATGGTCCGCATCGCCATTAGCCTCCTAGTAGGCTCTGCTGAAGAGCTCCAATAACAAAAAGTCACACCTTAAAGTTGTGGCAACTCCGGCTGCGGGGAACGCCGTTGTAATGATAGTGTTTGCCGTTCCCAACATAGCTCATGGTCCATCGTTGGACTCAGTGCATGTGGTCCCTTCATCGTGTGTTGTTGCTCGCTTCATCATTTGTCCAACCCCACCAGGTTGCTTCACATAAACCTCCTCCTCTAGATCTCCATTGAGAAATGCAGACTTGACATCCAAGTTTTGAGGCCTTGAATGGACAGTATGGTCCAAACTTCTAGATTTTTGCGACCGTCTCCAGATTTTCCTATAGCAATGTACAATTTTTGTTTTAGAATTCGTATACGACCTCGGATTGAGATAATCCAAAAATAAAAATTGTTAATTTCAATCATAAGAAGATATTTTATGTCGAAAACTTTTTCCATTTGAAGTCAGATTAATTCTGTATTCTTCCATGCCATAATCTCTTGTCCACACATGCATACCTGAAATGGTCATAAATTTCGTATTGGGCTCCATTTTTTACCATCCTCATATTTATTTTGATCTTCACATTGAGAGGCCATCCAATGCCATCAATTTCACTTCATCTTGCTATAGCTTCAAGCCACTCTTTGGATCATGCCATTTTTGATCGTCAACACCCCCGCCATTGCTGATGCATGATGATGACAAGGTTGCCTCCACTGCTCTTGATAATCAGACATTTGGAGAACTTGATCCCCTTTCCACCCTTGCGGAGATTGCGGACCTTGGTTGTGGAGTTACATATTATGATACGCCGCCAATGTCAATACTATCATATCGTTTGTCAACCAACAGTACCGGTGCATGAGTACAACGACCTCGCAAGGGAACTAAAGCCTCTCCATCAGGTCATTCAAATCTAGGAAGTTGAACAACAAGCCACATTTTACACAGTCAAGGTGCAATAGGGGATCAAATTCATCGAAGATTACCCCACGGATAAAATTAGCCTGCACTTTGCAGGGTTTTTCAAAATGTTCAGCCTTTTCATGATTGATGTATGCTTCACAAGGCTTTGGGCACTTCATAATGCCATGAAGGCTACATGTCTGAACTATAACATCATTGTCATACTTGATCCTTATCACATGCACGAGAGCAACAAAGCAAGGAAATCATGATAGGGTACCTTTGGAATGGCACACTTGCATATAAGGAGAAGGCAACATACTTGTGCCCTGCCGTCTCATTTTAGTAATTTTCTCCTTCACACTTGCACATATACCAAACTTCATGGGTTGATACCACATTGTTTTGTTCACTTGTTTGTGAAACAACATCCACTTGGTCTTTACAACAATAGTGCAGGAACCCTTATAGGATTTTACTACTACCAGCGTGCAGGTAAAGCCAGACGATGCCGCTAAATTGGCGAAATACCAGCCACGTGTAGAAAGAAAAGGGGCGCTTCTACTGCTTCAAGACTAGAGGCCAGTAAAATTACACACCTCTACTATGGTACACAAAGGGAGCCTTCACGGCCTGAACTACCAGCAACGTGTAGATAGAGGGAGAACGCTGCTAGTGCCCTAAAATTTAGTAGCGTGCGGGTTGCAGCAAATGCCACTAACGAGTCATGATACTTGCATACCACATTTGCAAGCCCACCTTTGTGGCTTCAAACAACTTGCAACGCATACAGATTAGCATCATGTGCACATTTTGCGTGCTAAAGAAATGTTCCAAGTTAGCTCCTAATAAACAATGATTTAAAAATTTTAAAATAAAAACACCAGCGAGCTGGTATATTTGATTATTTATATTACTTTTACCACAAACACCTAAGAGTATCCAAAATGCAACACAAGAACCCAAAATGTCTCTCCAAAACCAGCATTTCCCCCCTTCAAAACTACATATCTCCCTTGGAAATCTTCATCAATTCGGTTTTTAAGCAACATATCACATATTTTCGTGTAAGACTTTGAAATTTGACCCACATTTTAAATTATCGCATGATGGCAGCATGTAAAGTTGTGTTTACAATACTAAAATGGTAATTCCTAGTAGATGTGAAGCCATGGAGGGAACACAGCTAGTGGATGATCTACCAGTGTGACGTGTACGGTTCACACTGCTAAATTTTATATTACTTTTACCGAAACACCTAAAGGTACATTAAAAGATTGGAACAGAGGATCCCATCTTTGTGCCCAAAAAATTAGAACACAATACCGCCGAAATGGTGTGGTCGTGCCCATTGTCCGGAGTCTCCACTCCGGCGACCAAGGGGATCCACCTTCACCCACCTTGCACCTTGCGGTCAATCGCGAGCAGGCATCGGTCCACCCCAGCTGCTGCAGTAGCGCAACTCCGCCACCCACCACACCCACAACTTTCAGCTTGCGCCCGCACGGAAGTGAACCCTAGTTCTGGGTTACCGAGTGCCCAGACGTTGCAACACTAGTAGAAAAAAGGTCTAATCTGAAGCTCATTAGTCCTGGTTTGTAATTGACCCAACACTAATGTGACCATTAGTGCCGATTCCAACGGCTAAGCGGGTGGCGCTCATTAGTTCCAGTTTGTGGCGAACCTTTAGTATCGGTTCGTGCCACGAACCGGTACTAAAGAGGTGGTGGCCTTTAGTATGGGTTGGTGGCTCCAACCGGTACTAAAGACCCCCCCCCCTCTTTAGTACGGGTTGGTGGCTCCAACTGGTACTAAAGATCCCCCCCTTTAGTACGGGTTGGTGGCTCCAACCGGTACTAAAGGTGGTGCGCTGCCACCTGCAGTGCGCAATGTTTAGTCCCACCTCGCTAGTTGAGAGGAGCTCGCACCGGTTTATAAGCCCCGCCGTGGCTACCGTGTTGAGCTCCCCTCTAAGCAGGCCTTTGTGTGCCTATTGCAAGTCTTCTACCCTGTGGGGCCTATTGGCCATACGGGCCTGCATCCTAGCCCAACTAGAGGTTGGGTTTCTAGTCGTATGTAGGCTGAGCCGGCCCAGTAGGCAGGCTATTTTTGCTTTATTTCAAAAACAATTTCAAAAAAAATCCTTTAGTCCCGGTTGGTGTTACCAACCGGGACTAAAGGTCCTCAGACCACGGCGCGGGTTCGCGCCACGTGGTGCCCCCTTTAGTGGCAGTTCGTGCAGAACCAGTACTAAAGGGGGGGCTTTAGTCCCCACCCTTTAGTGCCGGTTGCAGAACCGGCACTAAAGGTCCTTACGAACCGGTAATAAAGCTCTGTTTTCTACTACTACAACAAGGGCACCTACTAGGTATGGGCCATGCCGAAGGAAGCTATTGGCTCGAATCAAGAGCCTATTGGATTAGACGGATCTAGCCTCCTGCGGCAGCCAGGAACCCCCTCAACGACCGCTGCCAACCCGTGAGTAGTTGTGCCAACATGACCGGTGGTAGTTGCCCACCTCACACGAATGCTCGACGAGGGCGGTGCCGCCATGAAGCAGGCAATGGATGGCCGAGACTGAGGGACTTTATATGGGTGAGATCAGTCCCTAGATGATGTGTGAGAGAGAGGGAGCACACCCGTGTAGTAGGGGAAAGAGAAGGTGCAGGAGGTGCCTCGCTGCCGCTGCGGGCTGGCCGGAGGCTGTTGGCGGCGAGGGACGGGAGAGCGAAGGAGAAGTTCGTTAGGGCGGCGGTGACACTCGCCATGTGAGTCATAGGAGCTAGTCAGGAAATGTGAGCAGAAACTTAGTTCTGATATACTAAACTGAATTGCAAATATGATTATGCTTCTTATTTCTGTATCTCTTCTTTTCTGAAATTTGGTGGGGAATGGTGATGAAAATTGCCATGTTAAAGCCATTCAAAATCGTCTTATACTAAATAGGTTTTTCTTGTCTTTGTTCTTTATCCAAAAAATGTGTTTGTTTGCAACACTGGCAAACCTGATTAACAAAAGGGATCATACATTCGAACGTCGCCATTATCCCGATGAAGGAGCGCCCATCCCATCTAGCAATGTTGTGATGTCAAAAAGTTTAGGTTTTGGATGCCATGTAGAGGAAGAGGACAAAGGACTATCTATATAAAGATCCCTTATTTCAGGAGATGTATAGACGGATCATGTATTTGGAGGGCCTTCCATGGGATAAAATTGCAGTTCAACTTCAAATATTTTTTATTTAGATTCTCCAATATTTTATTTAAGGGAGGGTGTACTGAAGCACAACTCACACCCCAAAAGACAATACCACCACAAAACAATATCTACCCAATCCAACACTTTGTGCACCACACAAGCAATCCAGTCAACATGGGAACGTTATAGTTATTGGGCCACCAACCATCCTTCCTCGATTGGAAATTTTTAGGCGAACATTTTTTTGGCTAAAAAGTTCACAACGAAACGCACCGGGGAGCGAAAGAACGACACTCCCACATTCATCTTGTTGCCATGTGCTTCATTTGCAGCTTCGTCGTTTGGGGCAGCCTCTGCATCCTCCATCTCAACATGTGCCACTGAATTGCTACGGGTGCTAGTAGGTGCGTCTAGTAAGGGAGCAACCGGCTTGTCAGACGCCTCTCCTTGATTTAGTGGAATGGGAACCCCGCCCCTCATCACCTTGTCAGTGTTGACATCCATTATCGTGTGTGGCTTTTGGGATATCTGGTGCATGTGATCAGTTTCTGGTTGACGGCATTGTTGGAAATATGCCCTAGAGGCAATAATAAAAGGATTATTATTATATTTCCTTGTTCATGATAATTGTCTTTTATTCATGCTATAACTGTATTATCCGGAAATCGTAATACACGTGTGAATACATAGACCACAATAGTCCCTAGTAAGCCTCTAGTTGACTAGCTCGTTGGTCAACAGATAGTCATGGTTTCCTGACTATGGACATCAGATGTCATTGACAACAGGATCACGTCATTAGGAGAATGACGTGATGGACAAGACCCAATCCTAAGCATAGCATAAGATCGTGTAGTTCGTTTTGCTAGAGATTTTTCAATGTCAAGTATCTCTTCCTTAGACCATGAGATCATGTAACTCCCGGATACCGTAGGAGTTCTTTGGGTGTACCAAACGTCACAACGTAACTGGGTGACTATAAAGGTGCACTACAGATATCTCCGAAAGTGTCTGTTGGGTTGACACGGATCGAGACTGGGATTTGTCACTCCGTATGAGGGAGAGGTATCTCTGGGCCCACTCAGTAATGCATCATCATAATGAGCTCAAAGTGACCAAGTGTTAGGTCACGGGATCATGCATTACGGTACGAGTAAAGTGACTTGCCGGTAACGAGGCTGAACGACGTATTGGGATACCGACGATCGAGTCTCGGGCTTGTAACGTACCGATTGACAAAGGGAATAGTATAAGGGGTTGTTCGAATCCTCGACATCGTGGTTCATCCGATGAGATCATCGAGGAGCATGTGGGAGCCAACATGGGTATCCAGATCCCGCTGTTGGTTATTGCCCGAGAGCCGTCTCGGTCATGTCTACGTGTCTCCCGAACCCGTAGGGTCTACACACTTAAGGTTCGGTGATGCTAGGGTTGTATGAATATGAGTATGCAGTATACCGAATGTTGCTCGGAGTCCTAGATGAGATCCCGGACGTCACGAGGAGTTTAGGAATGGTCCGGAGGTAAAGAATTATATATAGGAAGTGGTATTTCGGCCATCGGGAAAGTTTCGGGGTCACCCGGTATTGTACCGGGACCACCGGAAGGGTCCCGGGGGTCCACTGGGTGCGGCCACCCATCCCGGAGGGCCCCATGGGCTGAAGTGGGAGGGGAGCCAGCCCATAGTGGGCTGGTGCGCCCCCCTAGGCCCACCCCCTGCGCCTAGGGTTGAAACCCTAGGGTGAGGGGGGGCGCACCACATGCCTTGGGGGGCACTCCTCCCCCCTTGGCCGCCGCCCCCTTGGGAGATTGAATCTCCCAGGGTCGGCGCCCCCCCCTGGGGGCCTATATAAAGGGAGGGGGAGAGGGGCAGCCGCACCCTGAAGTCCTGGCGCCCCTCCCCCTGCTACACCTCTTCCTCCTCCGTCACGTGCTTGGCGAAGCCCTGCCGGAGTGCTGCTATTCCACCACCACCACGCCGTTGTGCTGCTGCTGGAGCCATCATCATCAACCTCTCCTTCCCCCTTGCTGGATCAAGAAGGAGGAGACGTCACACGCACCGTACGTGTGTTGAATGCGGAGGTGCCGTCCGTTCGGCGCTAGGATCTGCGGTGATCTGAATCACGGCGAGTACGACTCCATCATCACCGCTCCATCTAACGCTTCCGTACGCGATCTACACGTGGTATGTAGATGCAAACTCACTCCCTTGACTCGTTGCTTAGATGAACTCATAGATGGATCTTGGTGAAACCATAGGAAAAATTTTAATTTTCTGCAACGTTCTCCAACAGTGGCATCATGAGCTAGGTCTATGCGTAGTTCTCTATTGCACGAGTAGAACACAATTTTGTTGTGGGCGTAGATCTTGTCAACTTGCTTGCCGCTACTAGTCTAATCTTGCTTCAGCGGTATTGTGGGATGAAGCGGCCCGGACCAACCTTACACGTACGCTTACGTGAGACCGGTTCCACCGACTGACATGCACTAGTTCCATAAGGTGGCTGGCGGGTGTCTATCTCTCCCACTTTAGTTGGAGCGGATTCGATGAAAAGGGTCCTTATGAAGGGTAAATAGAAGTTGACAAGATCACGTTGTGGTTATTCGTAGGTAAGAAAACATTCTTGCTAGAACCAAATTGCAGCCATGTAAAAGATGCAACAACAATTAGAGGACGTCTAACTTGTTTTTGCAGCAATTGTCATGTGATGTGATATGGCCAGAAGTTGTGATGAATGATGAATGATATATTGTGATGTATGAGATCATGTTCTTGTAATAGGAATCACGACTTGCATGTCGATGAGTATGACAACCGGCAGGAGCCATAGAGTTGTCTTTATTTTTTGTATGACCTGCGTGTCATTAAAGAACGCCATGTAAATTACTTTACTTTGTTGCTAAACGGGTTAGCCATAGAATTAGAAGTAGTTGTTGGCGTGACAACTTCATGAAGACACGATGATGGAGATCATGATAATGGAGATCATGGTGTCATGCCGGTGACGAAGATGATCATGAAGCCCCGAAGATGGAGATCGAAGGAGCTATATGATATTGGCCATATCATGTCACTATTATATAATTGCATGTGATGTTTATTATGTTTATACATCTTGTTTACTTAGAACGATGGTAGTAAATAAGATGATCCCTTACAAAATTTCAAGAAGTGTTCTCCCCTAACTGTGCACCGTTGCTAAAGTTCGTCGTTTCGAAGCACCACGTGATGATCGGGTGTGATAGATCCTTACGTTCACATACAACGGGTGTAAGACAGTTTTACACATGCAAAACACTTAGGGTTAACTTGACGAGCCTAGCATGTATAGACATGGCCTCGGAACACGGAGACCGAAAGGTCGAACACGAGTCGTATGGAAGATACGATCAACATGAGAATATTCACCGATGATGACTAGTCCGTCTCACGTGATGATCGTACACGGCCTAGTCGACTCGGATCGTGTAACACTTAGATGACTAGGGGGATGTCTAATCTAAGTGGGAGTTCATTATATTAATTTGATTAGATGAACTTAATTATCATGAACTTAGTCTAAAACCTTTGCAAAAATATGTCTTGTAGATCAAATGGCCAACGCTCATGTCAACATGAACTTCAACGCGTTCCTAGAGAAAACCAATCTGAAAGATGATGGCAGCAACTATACGGACTAGGTCCAGAACCTGAGGATCATCCTCATAGCTGCCAGGAAACAATATGTCCTAGAAGGACCGCTAGGTGACGCTCCCGTCCCAGAGAACCAAGACATTATGAATGCTTGGCAGTATCGTGCTGATGATTACTCCCTCGTTCAGTGTGGCATGCTTTACAGCTTAGAACCGGGGCTCCAAGAGCGTTTTGAGCAACACGGAGCATATGAGATGTTCGAGGAACTGAAACTAGTTTTCCAAGCTCATGCCCGGGTCAAGAGATATGAAGTCTCCGACAAGTTCTATAGTTGTAAGATGGAGGAAAATAGTTCTGTGAGTGAGCACATACTCAAAATGTCTGGGTTGCACAACCGCCTGTCCCAGCTGGACATTAACCTCCCGGATGAGGCGGTCATTGACAGAATCCTCCAGTCGCCCCCACCAAGCTACAAGAGCTTTGTGATGAACTACAATATGCAGGGGATGGTGAAGACCATTCCTGAAGTATTCTCGATGCTAAAATCAGCAGAGGTTGAAATCAAGAAAGAACATCAAGTGTTGATGGTCAATAAGACCACTAAGTTCAAGAAGGGCAAGGGTAAGAAGAACTTCAAGAAGGACGGCAAAGATGTTGTCGCGCCCGGTAAGCCAGTTGCCGGGAAGAAGTCAAAGAATGGACCCAAGCCTGAGACTGAGTGCTTTTATTGCAAGGGGAAGGGTCACTGGAAGCGGAACTGCCCCAAATACTTAGCGGATAAGAAGGCCGGCAACACTAAAGGTATATTTCATATACATGTAATTGATGTGTACCTTACCAGTACTCGTAGTAACTCCTGGGTATTTGATACCAGTGCCGTTGCTCATATTTGTAACTCACAGCAGGAGCTGCGGAATAAGCGGAAACTGGCAAAGGACGAGGTGACGATGCGCGTCGGGAATGGTTCCAAGGTCAATGTGATCGCCGTCGGCACGCTACCTCTACATTTACCTATGGGATTAGTTATAAACCTTAATAATTGTTATTTGGTGCCAAGTTTGAGCATGAACATTGTATCTGGATCTCGTTTGATACGAGATGGCTACTCATTTAAATCCGAGAATAATGGTTGTTCTATTTATATGAGAGATATGTTTTATGGTCATGCCCCGATGGTCAATGGTTTATTCTTAATGAATCTCGAACGTAGTGTTACACATATTCGTAGCGTGAATACCAAAAGATGTAAAGTTGATAATGATAGTCCCGCATACTTGTGGCACTGCCGCCTTGGTCACATTGGTGTCAAGCGCATGAAGAAGCTCCATGCTGATGGACTTTTAGAGTCTCTCGATTATGAATCATTTGACACATGCGAACCATGCCTCATGGGCAAAATGACCAAGACTCCGTTCTCCGGAACAATGGAGCGAGCAACCAACTTGTTGGAAATCATACATACCGATGTGTGCAGTCCAATGAGTGTTGAGGCTCGCGGAGGATATCGTTATGTTCTCACTCTCACAGATGACTTGAGTAGATATGGGTATGTCTACTTGATGAAACACAAGTCTGAGACCTTTGAAAAGTTCAAGGAATTTTAGAATGAAGTAGAGAATCAACGTGACCGAAAGATAAAATTCTTACGATCGGATCGTGGAGGAGAATATTTAAGTCATGAATTTGGTACACACTTAAGAAAATGTGGAATCGTTTCACAACTCATGCCGCCTGGAACACCTCAGCGAAACGGTGTGTCCGAACGTCGTAATCGCACTCTATTGGATATGGTGCGATCCATGATGTCTCTTACCGATTTACCGCTATCATTTTGGGGATACGCTCTAGAGACAGCTACATTCACTTCAAATAGGGCACCGTCTAAATCCGTTGAGACGACACCGTATGGATTATGGTTTGGGAAGAAACCTAAGCTGTCGTTTCTAAAAGTTTGGGGATGCGATGCTTATGTCAAGAAACTTCAACCTGAAAAGCTCGAACCCAAGTCGGAAAAATGCGTCTTCATAGGATACCCTAAAGAAACCATTGGGTATACCTTCTACTTAAGATCCGAGGGCAAGATCTTTGTTGCCAAGAACGGATCCTTTCTAGAAAAGGAGTTTCTCTCGAAAGAAGTAAGTGGGAGGAAAGTAGAACTTGATGAAGTACTACCTCTTGAACAGGATAGTAGTGCAGCTCAGGAAAATGTTCCTGTTATGCCTACTCCAACTGGAGAGGAAATTAATGATGATGATCAAGGTACTTCTGATCAAGTTGCTACTGAACTTCGTAGGTCCACAAGGACACGTTCCGCACCAGAGTGGTACGGCAACCCTGTCCTGGAAATCATGTTGTTAGACAACGGTGAACCTTCGAACTATGAAGAAGCAATGGCGGGCCCAGATTCCAACAAATGGCTTGAAGCCATGAAATCCGAGATAGAATCCATGTATGAAAACAAAGTATGGACTTTGACTGACTTGCCCCATGATCGGTGAGCGATAGAAAACAAATGGATCTTTAAGAAGAAGACGAACGCGGATGGTAATGTCACCATCTATAAAGCCCGACTTGTCGCTAAGGGTTATCGGCAAGTTCAAGGGATTGACTATGATGAGACTTTCTCTCCCGTAGCGAAGCTTAAGTCCGTCCGAATCATGTTAGCAATTGCCGCATACTATGATTATGAGATATGGCAGATGGACATCAAAACGGCATTCCTTGACGGGCATCTTAAGGAAGAACTGTATATGATGCAGCCGGAGGGTTTTGTCGATCCTAAGAATGCTAACAAAGTATGCAAGCTCTAGCGATCCATTTATGGGCTGGTGCAAGCATCTCGGAGTTGGAACATTCGCTTTGATGAAATGATCAAAGCGTTTGGGTTTATGCAGACTTATGGAGAAGCCTGCGTTTACAAGAAAGTGAGTGGGAGCTCTGTAGCATTTCTCATATTATATGTAGATGACATACTTTTGATGGGAAATGATATAGAATTCTTGGACAGCATTAAGGCCTACTTGAATAAGTGTTTTTCAATGAAGGACCTTGGAGAAGCTGCTTATATATTAGGCATCAAGATCTATAGAGATAGATCAAGACGCCTCATAGGTCTTTCACAAAGCACATACCTTGATAAGATTTTGAAGAAGTTCAAAATGGATCAGTCCAAGAAGGGGTTCTTGCCTGTATTGCAAGGTGTGAGATTGAGCTCGGCTCAATGCCCGACCACGGCAAAAGATAAAGAAGAGATGAGCGTCATCCCCTATGCCTCAGCCATAGGATCTATTATGTATGCCATGCTGTGTACCAGACCTGATGTAATCCTTGCCGTAAGTTTGGTAGGAAGGTACCAAAGTAATCCTGGCAAGGAACACTGGACAGCGGTCAAGAATATCCTAAAGTACCTGAAAAGGACGAAGGACATGTTTCTCGTTTATGGAGGTGACGAAGAGCTCGTCGTAAAGGGTTACGTCGATGCTAGCTTCGACACAGATCTGGATGACTCTAAGTCACAAACCGGATACGTGTATATGTTGAATGGTGGAGCAGTAAGCTGGTGCAGCTGCAAGCAGAGCGTCGTGGCGGGATCTACATGTGAAGCGGAGTACATGGCAGCCTCAGAGGCAGCGCATGAAGCAATTTGGGTGAAGGAGTTCATCACCGACCTAGGAGTCATACCCAATGCGTCGGGGCCGATCAAACTCTTCTGTGACAACACTGGAGCTATTGCCCTGGCCAAGGAGCCCAGGTTTCACAAGAAGACCAGGCACATCAAGCGTCGTTTCAACTCCATCCGTGAAAATGTTCAAGATGGAGACATAGATATTTGCAAAGTACATACGGATCTGAATGTCGCAGATCCGTTGACTAAACCTCTCTCGCGAGCAAAACATGATCAACACCAGAACTCTATGGGTGTTCGATTCATCACAATGTAACTAGATTATTGACTCTAGTGCAAGTGGGAGACTGTTGGAAATATGCCCTAGAGGCAATAATAAAAGAATTATTATTATATTTCCTTGTTCATGATAATTGTCTTTTATTCATGCTATAACTGTATTATCCGGAAATCGTAATACACGTGTGAATACATAGACCACAATACGTCCCTAGTAAGCCTCTAGTTGACTAGCTCATTGGTCAACAGATAGTCATGGTTTCCTGACTATGGACATCAGATGTCATTGACAACGGGATCACGTCATTAGGAGAATGACGTGATGGACAAGACCCAATCCTAAGCATAGCATAAGATCGTGTAGTTCGTTTTGCTAGAGCTTTTTCAATGTCAAGTATCTCTTCCTTAGACCATGAGATCATGTAACTCCCGGATACCGTAGGAGTGCTCTGGGTGTACCAAACGTCACAACGTAACTGGGTGACTATAAAGGTGCACTACAGATATCTCCGAAAGTGTCTGTTGGGTTGACACGGATCGAGACTGGGATTTGTCACTCCGTATGAGGGAGAGGTATCTCTGGGCCCACTCGGTAATGCATCATCATAATGAGCTCAAAGTGACCAAGTGTTGGGTCACGGGATCATGCATTACGGTACGAGTAAAGTGACTTGCCGGTAACGAGGCTGAACGAGGTATTGGGATACCGACGATCGAGTCTCAGGCTTGTAACGTACCGATTGACAAAGGGAATAGTATACGGGGTTGTTCGAATCCTCGACATCGTGGTTCATCCGATGAGATCATCGAGGAGCATGTGGGAGCCAACATGGGTATCCAGATCCCGCTGTTGGTTATTGCCCGAGAGCCGTCTCGATCATGTCTACGTGTCTCCCGAACCCGTAGGGTCTACACACTTAAGGTTCGGTGACGCTAGGGTTGTATGAATATGAGTATGCAGTATACCGAATGTTGTTCGGAGTCCCAGATGAGATCCCGAACGTCAGGAGGAGTTTCGGAATGGTCCGGCGGTAAAGAATTATATATTGGAAGTAGTATTTCGGCCATCGGGAAAGTTTTGGGGTCACCCGGTATTGTACCAGGACCACCGGAACGGTCCCGGGGGTCCACCGGGTGGGGCCACCCATCCCGGAGGGCCCCATGGGCTGAAGTGGGAGGGGAGACAGCCCATAGTGGGCTGGTGCTCCCCCCTAGGCCCACCCCCTGCGCCTAGGGTTGAAACCCTAGGGTGAGGGGGGGGCGCACCACATGCCTTGGGGGGCACTCCTCCCCCCTTGGCCGCCGCCCCCTTGGGAGATTGAATCTCCCAGGGC